>NW_008667478.1:0-1221 GCF_000695815.1 Acanthisitta chloris | reverse complement strand
CCTAGCAAAATATTTAAAATATTCATGTCCAGCTTTCTGGTCCCTAAAGGGCCTTATAGAAAGGGTGGGGAGGGACTTTTCACAAGGGCATGGACTGACAGGACAAGGGGGAATGGCCTTGAGCTGAAGAAAGGTGGATTTAGATTGGATATTGGGCAGGAATTCCTCCCTGTGAGGATGCTGAGGCACTGGCACAGGTTGCCCAGAGAAGGTGTGGCTGCTCCATCCCTGAGAGTGTTTCAGACCAGGTTCCTATCCCTGCCCATGGCAGGGGGTGAAATGAGATAATTGCCAACAGGTCAGGGAGGTGATCCTGTCCCTCTCTCAAGCCCTGGTGAGGCACATCTGGATGCTGTGTCCAGTTCTGGCCTCCTCAGTGCCAGAGGGACATGGTGCTTCTGGAGCAGGTCCTGTGGAGACTATGAAGATGCTGAAGGGACTGGAGCATCTCTCTTAGGACTGACTGAGGGAGCTGGGGCTGTTCAGCCTCAAGAAAAGACAGCTGAGAGGGTCCTCATCCCTGTCTATCAGTACCTGCAGAGAGGTGTCAGAAGACGGATCAGTCTGCTCCATGGTGCCCAGCAATAGGACAAGGCACAATGAGCAGGAACTGATGCACAAAAAGTTCCACCTGAACATGAGGAAGAACTTCTTTACTGTGTATTATAGTGTTCCATTCCAACCTTCCCCGGTCAGTCACTCTGTGAATAAATCACGGAATCAGGGAATGTTTTGGCTGGAAGTGACCCTAAATTGTCCCCGGTCCCACGCGCCCATGGGCAGGGACACACAGCAAGGCGCCGAGAGCGGCTGCAGTTCCCCCTGATCGCCCGCAGAGGGCGCCCCGGGCCCGCAGCTGTGCTCGAACTGTTGATCCTCTCCCTCTGCTCCACACTCCTTCCTCTTCTCTCTCTTTCTCCTCTCTCTCCCCTCCCTCCCTTCCTCTCTCCCCTTCCTCCCTCTCCTCTCTCTCCCTTCTCTCTCTTTCCCCTCTATCCCTTCCATCCCCTTCCTTCCCGCTTTCCCCTCTCTCTCTCCTTCTCTCCCTCTTTCTCTCCCTCCTTCCCTTCTCTCTCTCCTCTCTCCCTCATCTCTGTTCCCTTCCCTCTCTCCCTTCTGTCCCCTCCCTCCCCGCTTTCCCCTCTCTCCCTTCTTTCCTCTCCCTCCATCCTTCCCTTCTCACTTTCCCTTCTCTCCCTCCTCCCTCCCCTCTTTTTCTCC
>NW_008667477.1:0-5665 GCF_000695815.1 Acanthisitta chloris | reverse complement strand
CCTCCCCTATGAAGACAGGCTGAGGAGATTGGGGCTGTTCAGCCTGGAGAAGAGAAGGTTGCATGGAGACCTCATAGCAACTTTCAGTATCTGAAGGGGCCTACAAGGGAGCCGGAGAGGGACTCTTTGTTAGGAACTGCAATGATAGGACAAGAGGTAATAGGTTCAGACTGAAGGAGGGGAAGTCTAGGTTAGATGTGAGGAAAAGGTTTTTTTACTCTAAGGGTGGTGAGACACTGGCACAGGTTGCCCACAGACGTGGTGCCTGCCCTGACCCTGGCAGTGTTCAAGGCCAGGCTGGATGAGGCCTTGGGCAAGCTGATCTAGTGTGGACGTATGCCTGACCATGGCAGGGGGCTTGAGACTAGGTGACCTCTAAGGTCCATTCCAACCCTTAAATTCTAAGATGATTTTCCTTTCTCTCACAGAAACGGCGGGAATACATTTCACTAGCTGATTTTTTAGCAGCCAGAGCTCCCACTCTTCCAGACTTATACTCCTGTCTTCTGTCAAGACTGATCCCTTCAAATGTGCTGTCACATCAACTGCATCACTTACAAAATTTTTTCATTTGTTTTCACAGAGCTTTGTGTTCCTCATGAATCTAATACTATCAGCATAATATGGAAGTTTAATCACATGCTGAACATGTACCCAAATACTGGATGTACCTCAAAGCATTCTAAACATCAAGGAATAATACACAGTAACATGTATTACTGGGGCATAGTTAAAAGATTTTTTAAAAAACAAATTGACGTCTCGTGAGATACTCAGATTCATTGAGATAACTAACTTACATTGCAGGACATGAAAATTAGAGATATAAGTATCTTTTAGAATCTCAGTAAATACTTGAGTGCTAGAGATTAATGAATAATAGAAATTTCTTGCCATTGAAAGTTTTATTTTTGAGAAGTACGCTGCACCTCAAGAGAATTCAAAGCCGCGAGTTTCTTTGTTGTTTTCTTGATTTCTTTCTTTAGTGCCAGAAATAAAAAGTGGATTCTGTCCCCTTTTCCCATTCCAATTTTAGTAGCTTTGAAGTAGGTTCACAATCAGTTTGTCTTCAGACCTCTTTAGTGTCACAGCAATTAGTCAGGTAGGCAGATTGAAAACTGGGACAAATAAAACGCTTGTTTATCACTATGAATAAAATTCTTCATGGATTCCTGTCCTCCTGGGAGGGGGAAAAATAATTAAATAATTTTGAAAACCCCACCTGCTTTCCTGGTACAGGCTAGAAATGGTCACAACATTCCCATTCAAATACAAATTGTTTCCTTAATGCCTCAAAGCTGGGAATTTAATGTTTTGGAAACTTATATAGCTTAAATTTACCTTATAACTTTTGGTTTTTCAGGTTTTCTGTATCATAAGTGCTTATTGTAATGCATATTTGATTTGATTCGTTTTCTCCCTGAGTGTAAGAATGAAAAATAATATACAAGAATCAACTATGTGGAGCCACTGGTATGAGTCATTATTAAAATGCACTTGAAATGAAATAGAAAAAATAATTGGGAAAAGCGCAGCCAATACCATCATCACCCTCTCTCCTCCCTCTTTTATCAGAAACTGAAGCTGTCTGCCATAGATGCTGACTTAAAAAAATGTGATGTATTTCTGCATAGTCCTCTGAATCAGTAGTGAGTTCGAATCACAGATGGAGTGAAATAGAGAGCTCTTGTCTCTGTCTTAGTTACATATGTCTTTACTCAAACAGAAATTACAGTTATCATGTCTGTAGTATGGCTTTTTTCCCATCAGCATAGTCTTTAGATTAAATGCATCTGTGCTAAGGAGAGACTGTAGTACTGTTCCTTCTTTCCTTCTTCTCTTTGGTATATATGCCATTAAAAAAAGTATTCTGAAGTTTACTTTTTTTTTTGCAGTCTCTGGAGAAAGAAGGAATTATATCAGAATTTAAGTGATGGAGAGCACCAGCAAGATTAAATCTGATCTAAAAGGAAGAGGCTCAGGAGAAAAATACTTGCAACATTAAAAAAAACCCCAAACCACTCAAAACCAACAGCAATTTCAAGGATAAAGTTTAAATTCTTGTGTTCTCAAAAGCAGCTGTCATTTCAAGATATTGCCCTTTTTTTTGTGTGTGTGTTTAAGGAATCTATCTGACTACAAATGAAGCATTTATTTCTCCATTTCTGTTTTGAAGTAGGAAACACACAACTTCTGTTCAGTTCCTGAGTATGAAAAAGGCAAACAGCAGCAGTCTGTTAAGGAAGAGATGATGTCAAATGGAAATTAGTGTTATTTATTCTTGAGCCCAAGTAGCAAGGAATTTATAAGACATGGAAAAAAAATAAGGGATTTTAAGTGTCAGCAGGTTGTATAAGCTGTCTTCCATTGTTATTTTTCTTAAAACATCTTGCCATGTTGCTGCCAGTGTTCCAAGAAATGGAGTTAGTTAAAAATAAGAACTTTTCTGAATAGGTATTTATACTTAGTGCATATTACAAGCTTGTAAATCTTTGGGAGGCCACTAATGATTACTCAGAAAGTAGTTTGGTAGAATTAGTGAATAATTGCAGTAATATTGAACAGTTAGAGAATAAACTGCCTATCTTATACCCCAGAATCATAAGTATATATTGACTGGGCTGGGAAAATTTTAATCTTTCCAAGCCTCATATTTTTTACTTGATGCTGAGTTAAGAGACAATATATTAGCATCTCTCATTGCACATAAGCTCAGTAAGCTTCAGCAGTGCAATAAATGCCAGGTCTGTTAAACACAGAGGAGAATCCACTAATCTGAAGTATGTTGGTACTTTCTTTTTGTGTAATATGCTGTCTTTGAGATTTAGGGTTGTTAAAAAGATGAAAACGTGATGTGGTACTAGCACTCCATATGTCTGTCTAGTTGAATAATAAATGAACATCAATAAACAAAAATGTTTCTAATTTTGACAGAGATGTCACATGAAAATGCTTAAATCTCTGAATTGATTCTATCCACCTCAAATACAAGAGAATATTTTCAAGTGATTCTCCAATGACATGTTGGTAAGTAATCAGGCATCTCATTCTTTTATTATTACAGGCATTAGACTTCTTGCAATATACTAGGAAGTTTATCTTAAGGCAGAATAATAGTAATTTAAAATGGAAGAAGCCAGTAGAGAACTTTTGTCTATAACATTTTGGGTGGGGCTTTGGGGAACAAAATTGGTATTGAAGTGTTGAATTTACAGAGATAGGTCCCGGGACTGGACTAAATCTTTTTCAAATTGTCTTTGAAATATGTCCTTCCCCTGCCCTTTCCCCCCTTCTTATATACTATTGGTTTTTAGCCAAGAAGTTCTGCTCTAGGAGAGTGCTTAGGCACATGTTGCTGAAGTGGATGACAAGCAACAAGTCACTTCTGGCTAAACATAGGAACAGAACAAGCTCAATCCATCATGATCATCTGTGATGAGCTAAAAAAATGACTTGGCCTCTTAGTAAAGTAATACAGAAGGCACCAAATTAACCTTAGATAAAAAAATACTCTGCAGAGGAATCAAGACCTTATAGTAGACATGTGGTAGTGGACTACTACCTGCTTGTGTATACTTTCTGTGAAGTGTTTTGTTTTCAGAGAGAACAGAGAAAAAATGAAGAGGGTAGATCTAGAATAAAGATGCTTTGTGCACACAGCTACAGTTACCCAGAATCAAATCTTCTGGAGATACTGGAAGGCAATAAATCTGTATGGTGCAAAAAAAAAATTCAAAAAAATTTCAGAACTTCCAGAGATGATTTTCAGCTTTCTACATATTAACAGAAAGCAGAAACAAATCCTGTAAAAGTAAACCAGATATTGTTTTCTTATGTAAGAATAATTAAAAAAGAAATGTTTTGTAGACACTTTTCAAATTGAGCAATATTTTGCAGGAAAGAATACCTTTCCATGCATAATGATTCAGACTCCACTGCCACCAAGACTAGTGAAATTTTACATTTAAAAGTGATAAAAATAATAATTAGGCGATCATACAGTGTCTTCTTTTTTAAAAAATACATATGCAAAGAGGTAATCAGTGTTCTCCAAATGAAAAGAAACTGCTTTAAAGAAAACTTCACCTCTGATTCTTCATTTATCTTGTGTTTCCTGCCTTTCTGGGTGGGAAATTTAAGCCTTCGCAGCCCACAGAATGGAAAGTGCTATGAAAATAGGAAATATTGCAACTCTGTGATGTTTAAAAAAAGATTTATCAGGGTTATAAATCAGATTCAGGGCCTGTTTTCATCACTTGGATGATATATTTCAGTTATATGATTGAGATATTGCAAGCAGCACCATGTAGAATACAAGTGTTTCTTTGATGGATTGAATAAAACTAGCAAACTTGTACAGGGTAAAGATGTTATCCCAACCCATAGGCTGATGAATGATTTATGTAAACTGCAATACTCTATTAGAGAAAGCACCTGGTACTGCCTTCCAGAAAACATGAGAAGATTGCCTATGAATGATTTTTTTCTAGTGGAAAATACTGTCATATTTGAAAATAGTATTTTTGACAGGAACAACACTGGATCACATATTAGAGAAAACCCCATGATATTAATTTTTACCTATTATTATAGAGTCACTGCCAAATGGTTAGAAATTGACCATTTAGGACAGAGGATTCTTCTAACTTGCCCTAAAATACATGATTTTAGGGATATTCAAATCACACATGAGAGAAGACAGATAAAGACAAAGATATGATGAAAGATATTGTGCTAGTTTACATCAGGTAAAGTGTGCAAATTTTCTTTACATGGCGTTGAAGGTATTTAAAGAATAACAAAGAGGTGATATCTCAGCTGTTAGTGACAAATAGGTCCACTTCAACCATACAGATATGCCTCAGGACTGGGAACAGACCATGCTATGTCCTCTGGGTGAAAATATATTGTGGCATTATCAAAGTTCCTGTGTGGCAATGAGGCACCAGCTTCATCACTGTTCATATGCAAAGACCTTGTCATGGTTTAACCCCAGCCAAGAACCACGCAGCCGCTCACACACTCCCCCACCAACAGGATGGGGGAGAGAATCCAAAGGGTAAAAGCTAGAAAAGCTCATGGGTTGAGATAAAGACAGTTTAATAGAGAAAGCAAAAGCTGCACACACAAGCAAAGCAAAACAAGGAATTAATTCACTGCTTCCCACAGACAGGAGGTGTTCAGCCATCTCCAGGAGAGCAGGGCACATCACGCGTAACAGTTCCTTGGGAAGACAAACACCATCACTCCAGATGTTTCCCCTTCCTCCTTCTTCCTCCCACCTTGTATACTGAGCATGATGTCATATGGTATGGAATATCCCTTTGGTCAGTTTGGGTCACCTGTCCCAGCTGTGTCTCCTCCCAATCTCCCATGCATCCCCAACTTCCTTGCCAGCATGGCAGTGCGGTTTTTTGTTTTATTTGTGCAATGCTCTGCCAGCCTCACAGGCATGGTGTCAGCACCTGAAAGTTCACTGACAAGGGGAAAAGAATAGCTTCTATCACTTTCCCATACCATGAGAGAAGGGGTGGCACTCAGGCTGGGCTGTGGCAATGAGGCACAGACTCCATTCTCTTCACACACAAACAGCTCCCTAGTACTTTCATATCACACATACTCCCACATATTTGTCTGTCCATAATTCCTTTTTCTTATCCCTCGT
>NW_008667476.1:12372-14149 GCF_000695815.1 Acanthisitta chloris | reverse complement strand
TGCTCTCCATCAAGGGCCCCTCAGCTCCTTCTCCCCTGTCCTCCCCAGGGACACCCTTCTGCCAGCCACGGGGCCACTTGCTGCCGAGGCCAGGTGAGGATCTGAGGGTGATGGTGGGTCTGAGCAGAGAGTCCTGCCGACCCCGGTGATGGATGACCAGGGGCTGCGGCAGGGCACTGCGAATCTCCTACCTGCGTGCTGGAGGACATGACCCAGCCATCCTGGACCAACTCCTCCACCTCCAGCTGGAGGCTATGGTGCTGGAGAAAGGAACCTCAGGGCTGCGCAGGGGCAGGCAGAAGGGTAAGCCTCAACCCCACGGGTGCCCAGCAGGGACCCTGCCAGCACCTGAGGCACCCTTGGCTGTGCTGGCAGAGCCCTCTGGCACTGGCACACAGGCTCTGGATGCAGCTCTGCTGGCTGTGGAGCTGGAGAACCAGCGGCTGAAAGATGAACTCTTGGCGCTGAAGGTCAGGAGGGAGAGGAGAGCTGACGCTGGTAGGTGATGAGGCTGGTAGGTGAGGGAAAAGGCTTCCCCTATCTGCACCCACAGTCCCCATCAGCCTCTGGGGTTACAGAGCCCCTGAGCTGGACATGGCTCATGGAAATATAGGCAAGTGGAGAGGCTGCAGTTGCACAGCTCAAGGTGGGCTCTCTGCACTGAGTGGGGACAGCACCTGACCCCCACAGACCCTGACCAGCCTGATGAAGTGCCAAGGAACTGATTCTTGGGGAAGTGTAAACCCCGTGGTGATAAAATCCTGTCCCCCAGGCTCAAGGGCAACCCAGCAACATGCAGAGGAGCTGGCCCAGCTCCAGGCAGAGGTTGGACTGCTGAGATGCTATGCAGAGCAGAGGGGGACACGGCTGCCTCCCTCCACCCTCCCACCCTCCATGGCCCCTCCACTACCACCAGCCCTGGCAGCTGCGCCTGAGCTTTTCATGGTAAGAACCTCATTGCAAGGTGCTTTCCAGCCCTCCAGGGAGGGGAGAAGGGAGATGGGCTTGGGGAGATGATTTGGGAACTGCTGTCTCGGCAGCAGCTGGGGATATAGCCACTGGTGCAGGAGGTGATTTCCCCTCCAACTGCTGACCAGGAGTGTGACTTGCTCTGCACACCCAATGGGATGGCTGGGAAGTTCCTGTGGGTACCTGTAGCAGGATAGTGCCAGCACCTTCCTCCCCCTTACACCATTTTTCTCCTTTCTTAGGAGGCCCCTGGACCAGCACTAGCCACAGGCAGCCCCACAGCCCATGTGCCCCACAGCTTCCCTCTCACCCCTTTCATGGCCCTGGAGGACCCTCCTCCTGCTCAGGAGCCTCTGGCACAGCACAAACCCTCCCGAACGTGAGCCACGAATGGGCCATGTCCCTGCTACACTTCCCCCAGCCTCCTCTCACCATGCTGGAGAAGGAAATCAGGGCCCTGATGCTATCAGTGTGGTGAAAGGATGGCAAAACCCATGTATGTTGGGAGTTGCAGAGATGGGGTTTGGGACTGGCTGTGGAATTGGCATGCAGAACACACAGTGCTGGAACTGGTAGGAAGTATATGGGATCCCTGCTGGGCCCAGAGGCTCTGAGCATTTTGGCAGCAGGGAGAGGACAGGCAACATCAGACAGACCCCCAAAGCCAGCAACTATGGAGTTACACAGCTCAGCTTCCATCTCAGGCTGCTCCTACCCCAGGACTGGGCCCACAGGCACCTGAGCGTTTCATCCTGCTCACAATGATCGTTTGGGGACAGGCCCAGAGCACAATCAAATTCCTTTCCCA
>NW_008667476.1:1066-12352 GCF_000695815.1 Acanthisitta chloris | reverse complement strand
AAGCCTGACCAGGGGCACACACAGCTCAGCCCTGGGACCCAGCAAAACCCACAGGCAGCTTTCCAAAGTGTCACAGCCCCGTGTCACATGTTTAATAAATGGATTCTGCCCATTGCTCTTTTCACTTCTTAGCCTTTTTTTTACCATGAACACACACATCCCAGAACAGACTCCCAGCCCCATGAGGGCACATGCAGGCACTCAACTCAGGCTGCCTCAAGGGACAGCCATGGAGCCATTAGCACCTGCTCTTACATCCCCTCCACCTTCACAAGCTCTCCATGCACAAACACCAGGATATAAAAGGGCAAAGCAGAGGTTGAACAGAGCTAAAGACACATCTCAACAACATTCTGAATGTTACAAATCTCCCTCAGCCTTCCCCACCAACTTCTGGCTGCTCATAGGAGGCACCACCAGAACCTACTTCAGACTTAGCCTGGAATCAGAGGATGATACAAAACTGGGAGGAATTAACAATACCTCAGAGAGCTGTGCTGCACTTTCAAAGGGACCTCAACAGCCTGGAAAGATGGGCAGACAACCACCTGAAACTCAAAAAGGGCAAGTGCAGGGTCCTACCCCAGCAAAGGAGTAACCCCAAACACCAGTACAAGTTGGGCACTGACCTGCTGGAGAGCAGCTCTGCAGACAACCTGGGGGTCCTAGTGGACAAGCTGTCCATGAGTCAACAGGGCACCCTTAAGGCCAAGGCCAGTGGAATCCTGGAATGCATTAGGACAGGTATTGCCAGCAAGTCACATGAGACCATATCTAAAGTATTCTGTCCAGCTCTGGATGCCTCAGTACCAGAGGAACATGGAGCTCCTGTAGCAGATTCAGCAGAGGATAAAGATGATTAAGGAACTGGAGCATGTCATTTATGAGGAAAGGCTGAGGGAGCTGGGTCTGTTCAGTCTTGAGAAGAGATGACCTCATTAATGTATGCAAGTGGCTGAAAGGGAGGCCAAGAGAATGGAGCCAGGCTCTTCTCAGTGGTGCAAACCAATAAAGCAAGAGGCAATGGGCAGAAACCAATGCAGAGGAAGTTGCACCTGAATATGAGGAAGAACTTCTTTGCTGTGCAAGTCACTGCACACTTGAACCAACTGTCCAGAGAGGTCACAGAGTCTTCCTCACTGGAGATAACTGAGAACTGTCTGGCTCCAATCCTGTGTCCTAAGATGGCACTGCTTGAAGCAGGGAGGTTGGACCAGATGACCCATTATGGTCCTCTTCCACCCTGACTGATTCTGCAAACCAAACACAGCCCCAGCTCTGACCACAGTGCCCAGAAGGGAAAAAGATCAGATCTAGACTTTCCCCACACAAGACTGCAGTGAGTATCATTCACTGTTCTTCTGCACAGCAACCATCCCTCCTTGGCCCAGACCACCCCCTGTTCCTGCCTCATGAGGCAGATGGGGATGGAAATGCTGAAGCTAAAGGGACCATGAGCCCAGCACTGAGCAGAGGGGCAGCCAGGACCAGAGGCTGGAGCCTGTCACAGGAGGAGGGTCAAGACAGGAACCATTTGCTTACAGTCTTTATTGAAGTCATACAAAAGTTGCCAAAAAGTGAAAAAATACACTATATACAAAACCATTTTCCTTGTAAGGAGAGGAGTGTCCAAAGTTAAAAGTATTATCATACTGTGCTTTCAACTGCAGCCCCTGATTCTGCTTGTGGCCTTTTCTCTGTCTGAAAGAGAAGAGAAGGGTTTGTTTATAAAAGCACAAGACACTGCCCTTACAGCACCAACTCATGCAGCAGCCCAGGGCTTCAGTAGCCTGAAGATTCAGCTGACTGTGTGAGCTGCTCTGCTGGTCTCCAGAGCCCAACACTACCCTGCAGCACTGACATTAGCAAGTACAGCCCAGAGGGAAGTAAAAACCCAGGAGGAGTATTGAAGAGACTTGGGGAAGGGCACGGTGCTGGAGTTTAGCCCAGCTGAAACACCCAGAACCCCTCTCTGTCCCACCTCACAGGTGACAAGGCACCACAGCTGGGTCTGTCCAGCCCACACAGGGTCACGCACCACAGTACAACATGCATCCTTCCCACTGGGAATATTCCCCCATCTCATCTGGGAAGTCTTTTCAAGACCAGCAGGCAATAAAACCAGGATATCTACCAGGCACAGAACCATCCCTGAACAGAGAGGGGGGAAAAATAAAATGAAAAGCACAGCCCAACTCCTGGCTCAGCTTCCCACCTCCTCTTCCATTTTTTCTGCAACCTCATTTCCACTGGGGGTAGGATCCCCACCACCACCATTGACAGCCGGTTCTGGTTTAGATTTCTTGGCTTCATTGTCTCCCTGCTGAGTCTCCTCCTCTGGTTTCCTCTGAAGACAAAATTGTTTATAATCTTCACTAAGTACAAATTAAAGTTTCGATCTTTTTGAGAAAGTGAGCATTATAGGCCATGGCACATCCTCAACCCACCCTCTGCCTGCCAGAGTCAGGGCAGACACCTCAGGGCTAGGGTTTAACCAGAGGCACTGAGGTCTCCACCACAAAGATATCCCAGAGACATCCTTTGGGTGCCAGAATCTCTAGTGCTGAATTATCCTTGGTTATAGTCTGGCAAGGGAATGTGCAACTGCTGAGCCCAGTGGTTATAGGGCAGATTTAGGGCATCTACAGCATATAAAAACACTAGTGGAAAGCAGCTCAAAGTCAGTCCAGGCACACCTGAACTGAGAGAGGCCAATGGAACAACAGAGGCCAAGCTGTGCCACAGCCACATAAAAACTAAGGTCCTGTAGGGGATACTCTTAGTTATATCAGCAAAGACTTCCAGACAACACAGATACCTTTAAAGAAACCAAGTGCGCAGTACCTGATGTCTTTAAGGGACAGCTTATTATTAGTACAGCAAAGGCAAACTGATGTTAAGTCCACGTCTCCATTTCCACTTGGAAAGCAGGGAACCCAGCCCAGCCTGGGTGCCTGCCCTTTTCTTAGGATTTGCAGGTGACTGTTCTGGAGGGTCCTCAGCAGAGGAAGCCCTTCTTCAGAGAGCACCTGCAGAAGCCACACAACTGGGTCAGAAGTTACACCAGTGTGGGTCAGGCAGGGTGCTGAACCACCAAGAATGGTCTCCTGGAGGCAGATGGTTCCCAGACTCATTGGCTTCCAGTGGAAAGGAGTTTCATGGACTACTTCTGCATTTAGAGTCTTTCCCCATTATAGAACTAAGTTAAGAAAAAAAGCTTTAAGACAAGAAATCCAAAACCACAGAGCAAGCCAGTGGTGCTTGAACAAATCGCTCGTTCAAATAGTCATTTCTGGACTTACCTTTTTCCTGACTAGGTGAGAGATGTCTGTAACACACTGAGATGCACCATCAGCTGCTTTTCTGACTGGAACCTTTGACAAGACAGACATTGACATATAAGCAACTGCAAACAGTAATCCTTAGAGCAGACAGGAATTAACAATATCCACCTTAAATTAACTTACTGTGGAAACAGAACCACTGTCTTCACTTTGTGCAAAGCCAGATGTAGTTCCAACCTTAAGAAAAGCAAAGAAACAGTAAACAGATTCTGGCCAGACCATACAAGGGAGCTTAGTGAGGGACAGAAAACTCAGCTCCTTCATGTCCCAGCACTGCACTCTACACAGGACAGACAATACTTGCTCCTCTCTCATATTTGCTTAATGCATCATTTCCAGCCCTGACATGCTAAATGCCATAGAAGTCCATCCAGTTCAGTTTAGTTTGGAACAATGAAGAGCCTGTAACACCTGTGAACAGCCACCAGGCCCCTGATCAAATCCAAGCTCCTCCCATTACTGATTTACTTCACATTCCACTGGAAGAATGTTGGGTCAAAAGGAAACCACAGGATGCACTCACCAGAGTTGCTTTCAGTGCCAGCTTAGCTACTCTTGCACTCTTTTGAGATTCCTTTGAATCTTCTATCTTTTCTTTAATTTCAGGAAGCAATCCCTTCAGTTCTTCAATCTCCTTCTCATCCTCAGGGGACCCATTTTCTGCCTTCTTTATTATTTCAGTCAGCATTGCTGAGGCAAAACAGTTATCATGGAAAAACACTTGAGACAAAGTAACTGTCCAGTTACCAACATCCAAAGGCAACTATCTACTAACACACACAGCTTCAACAGTTCTGCTATCAGGACAGTCACTGCTTTCAGACCAGCAAGGACCACACAGCATGCAATGAGCACACCTCACTACTGTTTAGGCAGTTAAAGCTTGCTCTGCCTTGTGGAAGCTCTCTCATTCACTGGGCAGCTTTAGAAATCCACTCACCCAGTCTCTTGTCAATGACTTCCACGGATTTCCCAAACTGCAGGACAGCCTCATCGAACTGGCTGTTGTAGTGGTAGGCCAGTGCCAGCTGGTAGTGGCTCTCGGCCAGCAGACGGTCGTGATCCTCCAGGTACTTCTGCTGCAGGGCCAGGCAGGCCTGGAACTCCTCTATGGCCTGTGTGTAGTTTTCTATAGGAGAAAGCCACATGGTCTTTACAAACCACACTCATTATCTAAACAAGCACAGTCTAAACCCTCATTTGATTACTCCTGTTTTGTTACAGGTTCTTTAGCCTGCAAACAGAGCCAGCACTGAACACAGCACTCGCTGCTTTCAGATTATCAGGTGACAGCACTGCCTCCCCCTCACAGACTGCTCAGGCCAGTTCCACCAGTTCTCGTGTCTGCTTTGTCTACTTACTGCACAGCAAACTGAGCCGCCATGTCAAACCAGACACTCCAATCCTCCTGTTTTACCTGCTACCACAGCTGCAACATGGGCCTAGGGCTAAGGACAGTCCCTGCCACCTTCCCACCAAGCTCTCCACTGAATGTGCTCTAGTGACACAACCTTTGTTTTGTAGCCCTGGCCCAGGAGCCTGTCAGATTATTTCCAATGCTTGCCCCAGAGAAAAACTACTGAGATTAAACAAGATTAAAATGTTTTTACATGAAAGGCAGGTGAGACATGAGAAGGCACAAACCTGTGGCCTGCTTCCCACTCCTTTGTTCTGCACTGTAACAGTCTTTCCTGACCATACCCTAGGATTTGTCATTTGCAGTCTTTATGCTCTGACAGTGGCACAGCACTGACATCTCTTATTAAGCTCAGTGACTCTACTCAATAAATCTCTCCCAAGTTCACAGGCTGGGGTTGGATCACTTCAGAAAGCAGAACACAAGGCTGATTTTGATGTTACAGAACATTAGTTTTCTTTCACTGCTCAGGAAAAGCATAGACTATCCCCCTTTAAGACACCAACTTGTTCATCCATTGATTCCAAAGCTTTTCACAAATCTGCAACTATCATGACAAGTCTAATTTGTTTTCATCTTCACAGCCTTAACTTAGCTCTAAGTACAAAACAGAGTGACAAAAACACTTTGCACATCAGAATTAGTATTACTCACCAGATTCAATGCTAACTTCTCCTAACTTCAGATGAGCTTGAGCTGCATGGAGCTGAGCTTCTTTTGTTTCTTGTCTAAATCAAGGGGGAGAAAAAGTTATTTTCAAATCCTGATCAGAATATGCCACTAAATAACTAATATTCACTAACTGTTTATGCTAAGCTCCAGTTTACACAGAGTCCCCCTTTACCTCTGGTAAATGACTTTTGCTAACTCCAGCATGTCCCAGGCTAGCTCAAGACTTCCAACTTCATCCTCCTCACTTTCCTGTAAAGACTAGAAAGGCATAAAAGATTAAGTGACTTGGTTACAGATCACATCAAACAACAACACTACATTCCTAATCAGTGTTGTCAAGGAATACTTCAAAAGGTAAACAGTTTACCACTAGAAGGAAAAAACCCAAAAAGAACATGTAGAAGAGGTTATTCGCATCAACTGAGACTTTACCTACAGTAAAGATGTTTAAGTGAAACAAACTCACACCTAGTTCATATGGCTTTAATTTTTGTTCCAGAAATAACAGGGCACAGAGCACCAGTATTACCTCAAGATTATTTTTTTAAAGGTGCTGTTTAGATGAATCAAATAAAGAAATTGTTGGTCCACCTTTTCATAACGAGCCTTTGAACAGTCTGAGAAAGGGACAGACAATAATTTAAACAGTTATCCAGCATACTCAGTGCCACACTGAGGCTTCAGCTTTTCCCAGGTGTTTTGAATGCTACATCAATGCACACCTCAGGTTTGAGCAGCACTACACTTCCCAATAAATTCCCATCCTGATCATGGTTTACTGGACCAGGAGCATTCAACATGCATAGTGAGACAACAGAACAAGCAGAGAACAAACTGTTCCAAGTACCTAACAGTGACAGCTAAAGCAGCTCTCCCTGCCTGCCCCTGCACTACCAGGCCGCACTACTCAGGTACCAACAGGCACTTGTTTCAGAGCAGCTGAACAAACCCAAGTTCAGAGACACAGCTGAGCAAGATCCTACACCACAGACTAGGTGTAACACTGCCCCTTCCTTAGGCACTATTGGCTTTCCAAAGTAATTTCCTACCTAGGACTAAAGGAAAAACAACTGAGCTTTTATAAGGACATCAGCATGATCATTAGGCCAGCACCACAGCCTTCCATGAGCACTGGTATCAGAGTTCAGCAGACTCACCTTGTCCTCCACTGTCAACTCATTCTCCTTATCATCTTCAGCTTTATCATTCTCTTTATCTTCCTCTTCAGATTCTTCTGTTTCTACAAGGCAAGTAGATGGATGAGAACACTTGTTCTTGTTTGCTCAACATGGAGTCAGGCAGAAGGTACTACATCCAACCCTTATCCTTCCAGTGACAGGTTAGAGGTGTGATGTAAGGGAACAGACACATAGTTCTCAGCAGCAGCAGCCATCTTGCTGGAACTGTTTGGCACAATAGAATAAAGTAGTCCCAGTATCTTAGTCTGCAAGTTTTACCTTCATGTCATGCTGAACAAACTCACAGAATTCAGTTCTTACAAATGCACTGCCAATTCCCACTGAGCCATGGGATCCTGAGCAGCCCTGGAGGCACTGGCCAGCTGCTGGACTTCATGCATTACAGAAGACAAGTGTTTCCAGCAAGATGGCTGCCAAGCTGCACACAAATTAGTCTGTTTCTGAGTTCATGTTCCTCATGTCAGGCATTTGAGTGGCAATGTTGTTAATGAACCTGCTGTTGTGTAGCACTGATTTGACTTCTAATACTGTGCAGGAGCATCTGTTCTACCAGCAGAGAACATTTTGGGAAAATGTGCAGTGAAGGCATACAGCTAATAACTTCAGAGCATTCATTGCTGATCTGCACGCTGAAGTCACACTCTCAATTCCTGTATCATAACTCCTGGCTAATTCAGAGTAACAGGAGCTCAATGGGGTGGGGACTAAAGAGCCTGCTAATTTGCTAGTCTAACTCCCCAAAAGCACACACCTACCAGAGAGGGCCAAACCTGTAAACATGAGGACACCTCCATCAAAGGTAACACAGAAGAGATGTCAGGAAGTTAAAAGTTTAGTGGGAGGAGTCTGGAATGACACAGGGCCAGACCAGGATGTTCAAGGGGCTCCTCACACTAGCAGAGCTGGGGAAAAGAAGCAGCAGTATGTGTATGTAAAGCAGCCTTTCATGGGATGAGGAGCAGGTAAGGACTATTAGTTTATGCTCAGTCACACTCTCCAGACACCTTGTTAGGCCCCTGCTGCACCACTGAGTGTTCACTGTGATTAGCAGAACAAATCCTTTCATGGTCCAGAACTATTTGGACCAAAGATTTACCACTCCTGAAGTAAGGCCCCTCCTGTGAAGTTACTGACAAGCAAAGTTGCAATTATCAGCTCATCAATTAACTTGTGCAATAGAAAGCACCACAGTGCCTACTAAGGTCACATGAAGTAACACTGCAAAGGGCACAAAGTCTTGCTGGGTCACTTCAACATAACTCCAGAAACAGCTACAGTGAAGCAGGAAAGCAGAATGGCAGAAGCTGGAAAACTGCACTAGGGAGCAGCAATAAGCCTTCAGCAAACCAAGTTTAGCTTTGCTAACTAAACTCTCACTTGCAATGACCACCAGAAAGACTCAAATTCAGAGCTCCTTCCCCCTACCAAAAGCAAATTTACTATTGTGTTCAGCTGTTCCATTTTTTCCACCAGTGTTTTAAAATAAAATGTCATAACCAGAGGTAACTTGTGCCTCAAGTTATTTGGAGGTTAGTGCAACAAACCCAGGTGCATGCAAGTGAACATCCATTCAGTATTCTCCACCAGCCTAGCCATTACTCTCACATTACACAGGGCTGTCAGTTTGCTTTCAAGTAAGATTTGCTTTGCAGTTAGTTAAGCAGTTAGTCTAGAGAAACTGAGACTATTCACTATTCCTTAAAACTTTACTTAGATGTAAAGCCCTTCAAGAGCCCCTTTACTGTGCCTTTTCCTTATTCTAAGGCGAACAGAAAATTCTGAATGGAACACTTTTTACCCAGTGTTAGCCAAATCCATCAAGTCATCCACCCACAAGTACTTTTCTCCTCTCAGTGTTACCTTCACCCTTCTCCATCAGGTCATCTTTCTCTTCTTTTTCTACCTTAGCACCTTCACCCTCTTCCATCAGGTCATCTTTCTCTTCCTCTTTCTCTACCTTAACAGCAACTTCAGCCTTTCCTTCCATGTCATTAGGCATCTCTTTGCCCTCAGTGGGAACAGGTTCCTTTGAGGACTCTATCTCTTTAGATTCATCTGCTTTCTCTTCTGTAGCTGTCTCTACTGGCTCCTGCTTCTCTTCTACCTTCTGTTCAGCTGCTTCTGCTTCCCCTTCTGCAGCTTCTTTCTGTTCCACAGCAGCTGCTGCCTGTGCTTCTGCCATATCTTCTGCTACTGCCATCTCTTCCACATCTGCCTCTGCCTGCCCTTCTGCAGCCTCTCCCTTCTCCACAGCTGGCTCTTGTTCTGTTGTTTCTGCAGCTGCTTCCTGCTCTCCCTTCTCTTCCACAGCCACTTCTCCAGCTTCAGTCTCTTCCACAGCTGCCTTTGGCTCCTTGTCTGACACTTCCATCATTCCATCCTTCTCCTCAGTTGCCTTCACTACTTTATCTTCAGGCAGAGTCTTCTGCTCTTTTTCTACCACCTTCTCTTCCACAGCTGCCTCCTCTTTCTCAGCCTTCTCCTCAGCTACCTGATGCTTCTGCTCTTCTGAAGTTTTTTCTTTTTCCACAGAAACCTCAATCTTCTCTTCAGGCTTAACATCCTTATCAGCAGTTGCTTCTTCTTCTGATTTTCCTTCCATAATGTCTTTCATTTCAACATCCTCCTCTTTGATTTCCTTCTCAGATAGTACTGGAGACTCTTCTGTAGACTTTTGGGCCTCTTTTTCCCCCATGGCGTTATTAACCTGTTCTCTCAATTCCTCCCTTGCTTCTTCTACATGATTGAGGAAGCATAAACATTTCTTCGAGTTTAGTGATAAAGACATTAATGGGCACTGAAAACACCACCCTCAGACCCTCCAGTGTGTTGGTTTGTCACCAAGTTGGATGACATGGCTAAAATCTTCATTTTCCAAGTATAAGGAATTAGGACACAACCAAAATAAGTCACTTGAGCTAAGCAAACCCCTTCCCCAGACTGCAGCATTGCAAGCGGCCGCGCGAGCAGTGTGCAGTTGTGCGCCAGCGATTTTAGTCACAGCTAAGCAAGAGATGCCAGTGCTTAAACAGTCTGGATGGACAGGACTTCCTGTATCATCTCCAGCTGTGGGCAGTGTGAAACAGATACTGCTCTGGGACTTCTTACAGAGACTCTGATCTGTCAGACTACACACACTGTACTGCTGCAGGTTACAAAGCAGTTCCAGTCAGTGGTGAGGGTTAAGCAGGTTTGAATGCAGCGTCAGGACACACACCTGGTGACCCCTGACACACGCTTTCAGTGACCAGCTCCTTGCACATGTTTTACAGGTTTTGTGTGTTTTTAAGCAAGATTAAAAGAACTTCATAAAAAAAAAGTCCATTCAGACTGCCAAGAGTTCCAACAAAACCATTCAAGCTACCCAAGATACCAACAGACTAAACTTGGACCATTTCAACCAGGACACACAGCTTGGTGCCTCCAGGACAGAGCAGGCAGCTTTACATACCATCAACAGCTGGCAATGCAGAATCATCTTCTGACTTTTCTTCTTCCTCTTCCACCTGCACCCCTTCTAAGGCGTTTCCCAGCACACCATTTTCCAATCTAAAGGGAACAAAAGTTTGTTATCCCTTGGCTCCTGCAATATCATAGAATCACAGGACTGTAGGGGTTGGAATGGAGTATACAGATCATCTAGTCCCAACCCCTGCCCTGGGCAGGGACACCTCCCCACTGCTCCATGCCTCATCCAGCCTGTGTTTGAACACTGTCAGGGTTGGGGCAGGCATTACCTCCCTGGACAACCTGTGCCAGTGTCTCACCACCCTCACAAGAAAAAAAAATTTTTCTAATATCTAACCTAAACTTCCCCTCCTTCAATTTGAGCCCATTATCCCTTGTCCTGTCATTGTAGTTCCTAATAAAGAACATCAGTGTTGGACCTGCACAAGCTGCAATGCCACAGCCCATCCCACCCAGTGCCACCCTGTGCATAGCAAGTCCTGGTGCAAACCCTGTCCATGCAAGGGTGAAATCTTGTTACACCAGACAGACTTCAACGGACCAGCTGTCACCATACCTTGCCAGCTCCAGAAGAGATTTTCCATAGTAAAAAAAAGCTTCTGCACACTCATCTGCTGTGTCACCATATTTCTTACCCCTACAAAGACATTGAAGAATTATTGTCTGTGCCCCCTTTAGATTTTGATATAGAAAACTGAAAGCTAAATATTCCAGGACAGTAAAAATCAGTTTCTTGGCTGCTCCATCATTGCTTCAAACCAATGAATGCTCCTCTCATTCAGCTAGAAGTGGCTCTCAAACACCCAACTGCAGTTAACCTACAACCCAAAATTAGCACTCTCAGAGCTTATAAAGACTAGGAATCAGGTTACTAGAAAATAACACTATCACAATATTTTCATATTAAAAGACACCTTCAAAACAAGCCATCAAATCCCTTTTCCTCCTTAGGGAGCTGCACTGGTAATTACTACCACAGAAACTCTCTAACCTGCACACCAACTACAGCACTGCCCAACACCTGGGGGAGTTCAAATGGTTTGTGCTCTCCCCTCAGTTGTGTTACAAACTATAAGCATGTAAGGTCACAATCTCTATCTTTCTTGCATGAGCCACATCAGTAGAGCCAAGCTGAAGCCCAAGCCATGCACAAACACACAAATATTCAACTACTCACAGTAAGCCT
>NW_008667476.1:0-1052 GCF_000695815.1 Acanthisitta chloris | reverse complement strand
GAATATCTCCCATTACCAAGTGCTTCTGTCCCAAACCCAAGAGTTTCTTTGATTCTGCATCCACATCCATACTGGAAAGGGGGAAACAAACCAAACACAGGATTCTGTTAGTTTCCACAGTGATTTCATATACAGCTTTTAAAGCTTTATAGAAGAGTTGCATACCTTACCCTGGCTAGAACTCCCTGGGTAGGGGGAATTTGTTTCATCTTGTTTGTTTAAATCTGGAACAACTTTCAGTTCGAATAACCAAGGGCAGACAGGCAAATTTTAACCAATGACTGAGCAGTGAGTCTCAGATAGGATCTGATCTGACACAGGATGCTAAGGAACACACTTTCGGAGCAACACACCAAGACACCAGTGAGTACCACACAGTGTGCCGGACTCCACTGCCAGCTCAGCCAAGAGAAAGAGTAAACTCAAGTTAAGACTTGCCATAGCACAGCATAAGGCACCTGAGAAGAATGATAGGTGCAAGTTTCAGTTTCAATTCACTGCACCTGACAAGGTTTCATTTCCAGCAGGTCCAGCCCAGCCCAGTATCTCAGACTGGGACAGAAGCAGCTGCCCACAGAGAAGTATTACCACATGCAGTCACACACCTGTGCCTGCCCAGCACAAACTCACAGATCAGGAGCTTTGAGAACAGACAGTATTTGTGTGTTTATTAGTCTTTGAAAGAGTTTTTTTGCACTGGATTTGTGGAATCACTGGTGAGCTCACATTTCCAGCATCTACAGCACCTGCATCAGGTAAACTCCAAACACAACAATCCAGTTTGGAGGGGGAACTTTGTGTTTTGCCCAGCAACTCCTGGATTTCGTATTATCTGGCAACTGATGGCTCCAACTCCCATCTCACCTGTCTGTCTTGTCTGTGGATGTGGAAGGAGCTGCCAATTCCTCTTCCATCCTGCAAACAAAACCAGGAATGTTTGGTTTTTTGTTTTTACTCCTGTTTACAACTGTTCACCCGTTTCCCGGCAGAAACTGAGCTCTCAGGGGTCATGAAACGAGAGCCAGGAGTGCTCAATCCTAGGTGCTCATCCC
>NW_008667475.1:73155-79163 GCF_000695815.1 Acanthisitta chloris | reverse complement strand
TTTGCCTGCCCAGATCAAAACACTTCATGAAGCATTTTGCAGATGTGGCTCCAGGCTGTTTTCTGATCCAATGAACATTATGAGATGATGTGAATGAAATGTCAGTAAACAGGTTAAAGATATCTAGAAATGCAGTAATTCTACCTGATTACTTTGAAATGTCTGAGTTCTCCAGCTTCTTGTTGGGAATGATGGCTTTTTATAGAGCCTTTCTGAGAAGGAAGGAAACAAGATTTGGAGATTTAAGGCTGCTCCTTTCATAAGTTAAGATCCCCCTGGCAAGAGTCCTTTGGAATAACTGCTAGTATTTTATGAAGATAACTTATTTTTACTGACTTTAACATATATAAAACACTAACAGTTATCCCAAAAGTACACTTGCCAATGGGAACCTAACTTAAGAAGGATAACATTCCCAGAGCTTAGGTTACCAAAGACTTTCAGTGGTGTAGACAAGGCAGCACAGGTGACTACAGATGAGAGGCCATTACAAACTAGATCCACTCTCATGGGCCTAACAGAATCACACATGGTAACGAAGCATTTCTTTAACACCTCTCCAACTTTTGATCTTTTTTGAAGCCTCCAAAACAAAGGTGACTGTAAGGAACTGTTAAGCAGATAAATGCACCAAGATTGAAAAGAAGAAAAAGAATAAAAAAGAGTCAAATGTCTGTTCACATAACATTATGAAAAACACTTCAGCACAATGCAGGAAAAAATTATAAAGAAAAAGACAAAAGTACAACAGTGTTTCTGAAAACATAAAAAGAAACTGTTTGAACAGTTTCTATGCATTAGAAAATTGCCATCAATTTAAGAAAGTGGCAAAATCTGACTTTAAAAAAAACTACCAAAAATCCCATCAGGCCAGAAAGAGGATGGACTTGGGAGGCATCTGCTCAGAAGGAACAAGACTACAATGATTTTCCTGGGCTGGATGCTGCTGGAGCAGCCCCATGCACTGCCCATGCCACCTCCTGCAAAGGAAAATGAAGTATTTCCATTTTAAAAGAGCCAAAGGAATTAGTTATAACTGATGAGCCCAGAACAGCAGCTTGCAACCTGTTCACATTTCTAAAGTGAGCCCAAAGTAACTGCACTCCAATTTTCCCCAACTCATTATGTAAAATAAAACCCAGCTGAAAGGCAGTGAGGGGCCACAAAACGCCTTCATTAGCTTTCAGTTCTGTTCCAGTGAAAATGCAGCCAAAATCTCCTGGGCTCAGAGCGGCTGAGGTTTTTGCCTTAACAGCCTTTTACTTCCTCAACACTGTACAGCTTCAGCAAGATTTTCTGCCAGTTAGTTTGGACCTTAACAAGCTATTTCACCATTAACACAAAACACAATGTGTCCAGGAATATGAAACATTTTCCACAAGGCCCTGTTTTACAGTCACTCCAAGAAAGACAATGCCAAATTATGAATCCAAGACAGATGTTTTCCAGATGTGCTGAGCATCTCACTTAAATGTTGGATGCAGGGCTCTTTCAAAATGCTGGAAGAGTTGTACCTACTGCATTTAGATAGGCTGACCCCTGAGTTTCTGCTTATGGGAAACTATGCTTCTGAATAAATTTCTCCAGCAAATGGCCACATCTCTCACATGCCTACAGCAGGGCAACGGATAAAGCCCCATGATAACCAGTGAAGGGAACAAATGGTAAAGAAATGAGAAGCCATGGATGGAACATTTTAAGTGTGAAGTCATAGAATCACAGAATGGTTTGGATTGGAAGGGACCTTAAAGCTCATCTAGTTCTAACCCCCTGCCATTGACAGGGACACCTTCCACTAGCCCAGGTTGTTCCAAGCCCCATCCAACCTGGCCTGGAACACTTCCAGGAATGGGGCAGCTTCTCTGGGCAACTTGTGTCATGTCTCATCACTCTCACAGGGAATTTCTTCCTAACATCCAATCTCTGCACCCACTGATGTCATTGAGCCCATGGGACAGAGAAGCTCCCTTGCCACACAACTGTGATGTGTCTGTACAGCTTAAAGCATGGAGTCTTTGAGATAGAGATGATGCTCCACATTGAGTGGACCAAAATCTCTCCCCTCCATGCAGGAGCAACCCCAAAGCTCCTGTCCAGAAGGACCTGAGCATGTGACACTCATCCCACACTGTCACAGCCTCTGCACAGCTCACAGAGAGTTCACAGCACTTGGGAGTCCTTGAGCTGAGTGGGTATTCATGGCACTTCATTTTTTTCTATGTTATTCTAGAATTCAAGGATAGATACTTGAACACTGGCCATATGAAAATAGCACCACAGCAATTTTCTTTTAGACTGTTTTACAACTCAAGCGAAAGGAACGAGGCAGAACTCAGAGTACAGCTACCCTTTAAAAACCTTCACATTAAAAGGGGCACCCCAACCAAAAAGATGTATTTCTAAATTTTTCTCCCAGCACAGCTCTGACCAAAAAAAAAAAAAAAAGACCAAATATCAGAGATTCCTGTGAAGCCCTCAAGAGATGCTGCTATTGCTACCAGTTTACCTGCAAGGCACCCAGGTGCTGTGCCAAGGGTGAGCTGCATGCAGCTGGTCCAGCTGTCTGTCAGTCATTATTCAGAGATAGAACTCTTTATATTAGAGTTTATTCATGGGCAGGTTCTGAGAATCACATTTCCAAACAAGGTTTGCTTTAATTGGCTATGCTGGTTTTCCCAGAGGAGCACTAAGATGGGGTTTAGATGGGGCTTAGATAACACTCCCACAGCAAGTAACTGCAAACACAAAGTTAAATTTGCTTTTCTACAAATATTCAGGAACATTTGCTTCCTGGCAACATTCCTGTTAGTAAACCAATTTGCTAAAATATTCATGAATAGCAAACTACAGGGCCATGGATACAGCCAAATGCTTACATACAAAAATACAACTAAATATTCACCACAAATGTTTTCTCAGTATTTGGCTTGCTCTAGATTAAATGGAAAAAAAATCAGCCTATAATAATGGCTAGCATTTGGCATTGTGGCTTCCACTGGAAAACCTCTGGTGTGGAGATTGGCTGGTGTTAGACAAGGGCCCCAAGACTGACTTTTGCCTGCAGGGTCAGGGTACATAACCCAAACCTTGCAGAGGGACCACAGTGGCACCAGGGCACTAACACCTCTCCAAATGTGCCACAAAACCTTCTGGTGAGCTGCTGTGCCAGGACAGGTAAATAAGGATAAATAAATAAAACCCCACTAGAATTTCTGATATCACTCTGAAATACTTTGAAAAATCAAATTCCCCTCATTATTCCTGAAAAACAGTTAAACTCTCAACTAAATTGCCAGTGTGGTAGACAAAAAACCAAGGACATAAGATACAGACCCTGCCAGGAGACTGCAGTCACAGCAGGGAGATGAACTCCCCACACTTCACACGGCAAACCTCCTCCAGGTGAACACAGCTGTATTCAAGCCCATCAGGCTGTTTGCAGTGCAAACAAGCCCCACTCAAAAGGAAAACAAAAATGTCTTCCTTTGGACACATCACACCAATGGACTTGTTAGTACCAAGGTTATGTTTTAATATTTAAAAACATCTAAATTGTGAGCAAGTTGTTGACTCCCCATTGCACAGCTCTTTTCTTCTTCAGTTTTTACTCTATGGAGCAGAATGGACTAAGCTGTGTTTTTCTCCATCACACAGGTTCATTACCATGTGGATATTTTTTTTCATCAAGACCACTATGAGATGAGGAGGCTGCAACTGCACTTGTTAAACTCCAGTATTTCCTTTCCCTTCCAGAGCCCCAAACATGGGGCATCTCTTCATGTGAGGACAGCAGCTGGATGGGTTTTTCTGCTGTCCTGCATGCCAAGGACAGCTTACAGACATCATGCTCCATGATCACACCTCTACAGACAACTCACTACCTGTTTCATCCCTGCTTGGGCGCAGGGATTCGATGTTCATTAGCCCCAGCCCAGTCATGCCCCTCCTGCAAAACCTGCACATGCCAGGGGGTTTTGCAGGGACAGGGAACCTAGAATTGGGATGATTTAATAAGAGTTCTGATACCTGTTCCTATGACCTTGAGAAAGTCACTGGCTCTCTTCTAGATTGCAATTCCTCCTCTGTAATGGGTGGATTACTATTTTCCTGGCATGCAAAGGTGTTGTGAGCTCTAATTCATTAATCTTTGTAAAGCATTCTAGGACACTTTGATGGAAAATGCAAAATATTATCAGTAAAAGCCTTCCATTTAAATCTCACCTGGAAACCTTCCTCTTACTCCTTAATTTGTGATTGATCTCCACTCAATTAGAGGTAATGGGATTTACATGTAGACTCCAGCAGTGGAGCAGACCCCACAGGCAGGTGCCAGCAAGTGCAGCAGTGCTAACTCACATGAAGGAGCCAGGCAATCCATACCTGCACTGAGTGAGCCACAGCTGGATGCTGCATCCCTGAACTGCACTGTGACAGCCTGAACCAACACTGGGCAAAAGGATGGGGCACAGAGCCCTCACCACTGCAGCACCCATCCCCACACAAACCCCCATTCCTATGCAAAGACAAGTTGGAAAGGCAGACAGAAGGCAGATTTGAATTAGATATTAGGAAGATGTTCTTGCCTGTGAGGGTGGTGAAGCACTGGCACAGGTTGCCCAGAGAAGCTGTGGATGTTCCACACCAGTGTTCGTGGCAAGATTGGATGGTTTGGAGCAACCTGGTCTAGTGCAAGGTGTCCCTGCCCATGGCACTGTTGGAATGAGTTGAGCTTTAAGGTCCCTTCCAACCCAAGCCATTCTATGATGATTCTGTGATGCTCCTACACAAACCCCCATCCCTACAGTTGCACTGATACTTAACTACATACTTCACGACTGAAATTCATCTCCATTAATCAGGTTTTTTTACAAAAAAAATAATAAATGTTGCAACCCAAAGAGCTTTCAAGTCAAGAGCAGACAGACCAAATCTGCAAATCACTGATTACCTTCCTATGTCAAGTTTAAATGTTTGTGGAAGCAGTTTCAATTCAGATAGGTGAGGGAATGCAGATAACCTCACCCCTGACACTCCGTGAGTCCCTGACGAAAGAACAGCTTCAATACTATATGCAAAAGAGCAACTGGGAAATTATAAAGGGCTTTATCAGTACCCTGTGCTGTGGAGTGCTCATTTTAACTAGTGTTCCCCTGATTTCAGGACATCTCTGGTAGGATCCAGCCCTCTCAGGCATATTATCAAGAAGTGCTTGTTAAATCCTGGAACGAAGAGGCAGGAAGAGAGTGAAGGCTGGGGAAAGCTGCACTGGCTCTTTCCTTGCAGCCACTTAATTGAATCCACAGCATCCAGCCTGTTGGTATTCCCAGGCACTCAGAATTTCAATTGCTCCATGGATTTTTATACAGAACACCCAGAAAAATTAGCATTTGTGCTGAATAGCTTTTAATCAACTATTCTCAAGCGTCAATCCTTTTTTATCTTTAAAGCACTTCTAAATCTCCCTGCCCAAATCTCTCCTAGCCCTAAAATTTATTCTATCCATTTGTTTTCTTCCATTCAGTTTCCAGCGCCCTTTACCATGATTTAATCATCTTAATCTTTAATGCTCATCTCTACCTTTTAACCTTTTCAGTTTTCTGTTTAAAGCAATCTCTCCATCTCTCTCAGGTTTGGGGTTTTTTTATTTATTATCAAGTTAAGCTTTTCCCTGGCCTCTGTCTCAGCACAGAGCTGGAGGTGTCCCATGGGGAGTGCTCTGGCACCAAACTGCATGGCACCACTCAAAAGGTGACTTGTCAGGGCCTTAATTAAATCAGCAATGTTTCTGTTAATACAAGTTATGCTATTTTAGAGAAACAAAGACAACTTCACACACGTTGCAATATTTGTTTTCCTTCACTTGAAATTACTTGGGTAACATATAGTATGTGTTATCGTAGAATTTAAGGGTTGGAGTGGACCTCACAGATCACCTAGTCCCAACCCTCTGCCCTGGGCAGGGACACCTCCCACCAGAGCAGGCTGCTCAAGGCTTCATCCAACCTGGC
>NW_008667475.1:34448-73143 GCF_000695815.1 Acanthisitta chloris | reverse complement strand
CCACAGCCTCCCTGGGCAACCTGCGCCAGTGTCTCACCACACTTATAGCAAAAAGCTTTTTTCTCACATCTAACCTAGACTCTCCCTCTTTCAGTTTGAATCCACTACCCCTTGTCCTATCATTGCAGTACCTAACAAAGAGTCCCTCTCTGACTCTCTCGTAGGCCCTTCAGCTATGGAAACATTGCTATGAGTTCTCCACACAGTCTTCTCTTCTCCAGACTGAACAGCCCCAACTTCCTCAACCTGTCTTCATAGGGAAGATACTCCAGTCCTCTTATCAACTTCATGGCCCCTTCGTTATACTTCCCTTCTGCTGGGAAAATCATGGATGTAGGCACTTCATAGAATCTTTTAGGTTGGAAAAGACCTTGATGACAATCAAGCTGGGAAAAAAAGGTAAGGTTTTGAGCATCCAAGCTCTTTTCAGTACCGTGAGAGGTTCAGCAATGCAGAGGCTCAGTAAATGTGTCACTTTTTAATCATGACTTTGGAATAACATGCCTCACTTTTCTGGAATTTCTCCAGTTTTTCACCACCTAAAATGGTTTGGAAAACTGCTGATGAAACAGTGAGAGCTAATATTAAATTCAGCAAACTAAAAAAAGCAAAGATTTTCTTTAATGCTTCCTACATAAAGGTCTTCAATATTTAAGCATCATTTAAGCTTCCAGATTAATGTACAACAAACTTTTATCTGATTTGCAGGGAAAAGTGAGGTGGATGCAGTGAGTACGGACTGCCACCAAATCACGACCTGCATGTGTCAGATGCTAACAGGACATGAAAATAGCTAAAAAAGAAAGACAAACACCCCCTGACATGCTGAGTGTTGTGGGCAGCAGCACCAAAGTTTGCACAGGAACTCCCACTGGTAAATACAAGCCACATTCCTGCGTCTCTTCCCACACCTTTTACTTTGATTCTCCATCCTCCTCCTCTGCTCCATCCTCCTCCTCTCCTTTCATCCCCCATCACAACTGCTAAGGCTGTGCATCAAAAAAAGCTTCATTATCACCTCTCAGCTTTCCTGAAAGCACTACAGTGAAGGTTTACCAGAGCCAGGCTTGGAGCAGATTCCACCCTAAAGTATAACAAACTGCATTTCATTCCTCTGCCCTCAACATCAAGCTGAAACTTGAGGTGCTTCAAATTGATACCTCCTCATGCTAGCATTGTCTCCCTCTATGCCATGGAAATTTAAGCTGAGCTTTTCTATTTTCAACATGTAAACAGTTCCTTAAACCCCTTTCTTAATCACATCTCATACCCTCCTTTACATCCATGCAGATCAGGGACTCCTAAACAGTGTTGGATGTTGGTCTGCTCCCTCCAGCAAGGCAGACAGACTGCCCATTCCATTAACTATGGGCTTCAGTGACTCCAATTCAGTCAGTATATTCTCAGTTAAAAGGGAAAAATACATTACAAAGACTAATTCTGGCTTTTCCTTGTTTAAGATGTTAATATCACTGCTGAAATCTCCTTTAATTCCTTTGTTCACAAGCTGATACATAATATGAAGCTGGTTTTTTATGGGAGACATTATGGCCATACACATCAGGACTGGCAACTGGAGAAGATCAACAGACTAGCTCCTGTATAAGGTGAGACAGATAGCAGGCACCAAATAAAATTGTTCTAGCTCCTGTATAAGGTGAGACAGATAACAGTCACCATGGGGGTCACAGTCATGGCCGTTGTAAACAAGCTTTACACAATTGCACAACTTACTCTTTGAGGGAGGGTCACAGTCATGGCCGTTGTAAACAAACTTTACACAATTGCACAGCTTACTCTTTGAGGGCCAAGATTTCCCTTTCACAAATTTCAGGAACACAAGCATTTCATTTTTTTAAAAAATGGAAAATACTCTGCAAGACCTTAAACATATTCCCACAAAATTCCCATTACCAAAGCTAGGAGAAGATTGTCTCACTTTCACATCCTCACATAAATCAATGGAATTTTCATAATTTACTTCAAAGATTGACATAGTCTGTTTATAAGGTGTTAAGCTATCAGTCACATTTAAGAGGATTCAGCCTGAAAAGCCAGGTAAAATTGATTCCTCCCCTAAAGACTAAGTGGAGGCAGCTCAAAAAGCCATGTGGGAATAGAAAGGAATCCCTTTGGAATTCAGTATAGTAAGAACTGTATCAGCTTTACTGACAGCAAACACATACCTGCATTATATATAGCACTTATCTCTCTTTATAACACTTTCAACTCCTAATATATTTACACTGGACACTGAAATGATCATTATAGGCTTGACCTCCACATCAAAGTCCCCAGTCTCCTCCCAGAGGGATTAATTGCCTCCCTCCCAGCAGCCCTGAATCCAGTTTGCTGCCTGTCAGCAGTGCTGCAAAGTTAAATTGGCAAATATTAATTGCCAGCTGGGAAAAGTGCCATTAGTTCACACTCAGATTTTTTCCAGCTGGAAAGACAGAGTGTTAAATGGAGCAGATTTCCTTCCAGCCTCCAAACCAGCAATGGAGCAGGTCTGCCTGTTCTGCAAGCATTAAATGAGCAAAACATTCAACACCTTCCCAGAGATATTTTGAAATGCTATTCCCTAGAACAAATTACTTCTGGAGGTAACAAAGCAGAGAACTAACACAAGGACAAGAAATAAAGTACAGAGGAAATAAACCACCACCACCTGAGGGTGAATTCATATCTATTCGAGATTACTGCAGTGATACAAGTTATCAGCCTGCTTGGGTTTTTTTCTTCAAACTTGTAATTTATTTACATCCAGGCATAGAAAATTTTTTGTCAACATGCAGAAGATTATAATATTCCTTAATTAGAACCTTTTTGAGAACTGAAAGACAGAAAAGTTGAAAATGAAGGTGTCATTTAAGTTCATGAAGTTGTAAGATTATGAGGTGATATGGGCTGGAAGAGGCTTCAGAATCAAAACATTTATTGCAGGGTCAGGCCAAGTTGCTCAGAACTGTTCCCAGACAGGGTTTGAAAGCCCCCAGAGAGGCAGGTGGCACCTGGGCAGCCTGTTCTACGACTCAACCATCCCCAAGAGAAAGCTGCCTCCTCATATCAGACTGAACTGCTCATTTCAGCTGTGCCCCTTGTTTCTCATTCTCCTCCAGTGCAGAGTCAGGCTCCATGCTCTAGTCTATCTGTGCATATCACAAGAGAACATGTTATTCTCACTCTTTCAATGTGCAAACTCACACGTGTACATGCATATACAACTCAGCACACAGGCACACACACTTTGGAAGACTATACATGTAAGTTAATGACATAAAATAATGCTGTGAGCAACAGCAAAAGGCTCAAACCAAACAGTGTGACTGTGTGTGTAACAGAGAGCAGAAAGGCAGGAGTTTTTCCAGAGATTTCTTTTGAAATACTGTACAAAGTCCGTACAAAATCATGATTTATCATGGGACAAGAATAGACCTTGTATGAGGAGGAAAATTACTGTCAGATACTTGCTTAAAACAAAAAAAACCATATACAACTTTAAGCAATGGGATCAAATTATTGAAAAAATTAGTACTGATATTTCAGGAGAGATGGTAGGAAAGAGGAGAATGGGACTGGAATACCAGACATGAACATGCTTTTACAGTACCCCATATTTCTGCATAAAATTATGTCAGATCTTGTAAAATTAGACCTTTAGTATGAGTTGAACTGAAGGGACAAAAAAAATTTAATTAAGTAATCAGCACAGGTACAGTGCATTTACATAATGGAAAGTTCAAGAATTTGGTCGACTAAGTTGGATTGAAATCATGCCAGAGCACAAACTCAATCTGAGCAGCTGCAGCACAAAGCTCCTGTAGAGCCCAGCAAGAAAAGCTGAGCTTTTTAGAAAAAACTCAATCCACCAGGATAAAGGGAGGATGTCAGAACTACAGAAAATAAGGAATGAGCTTGGGCAATCAATGTGGCTGCCTTTTTCTAACAGAGGCTTGGCTGACGCAGAAGAGCTTTGGGATTGCTGATCAGGCAGAAAAAAATCAGGGATGGAAAGAAAGAAGGGAAACATTAGTCCTAAATCCTGAAAATGGAAAAGCATAGCTCTAAACAGAGTTTCTCTAATGTATGTAAACTGCTAGGGAAGTGCATTGCTCTGATGTTTCTGGAGGAAGGAAGGAGGCAAAGAAAGAAAAACTGTATTGAACAGTGCACAACTTTCACTGGCCAAAAGTAATGAGAGAAAAATGAGGGAAGAGACAGAGTGGGTATAAACAGTGAAAAGGAAAGAAAAATGAACAGAGGCGGAAAAAAGGGACTATTGCTACGGGAAAGCAAAATCAGTCCAAATCACTGTGCTAAAGTGATGTAACTGCATTATCCAAGGCATTTATTCAAATAGGAACATTTTCAGGCCAACTGCTCATTCTGGACATCTGTGGGACAATTGTCATTATGACCACAGCTATTTTTCCAGTTTTCATGGGTATTGGGAATGCTTTTGGGGAAGAAAAACTTCTTTCCTCCCCTCTTCGGCATGGAGCAAAACCATTTTATCTTCATGTATTTTGTTACCTAGTAAAAATTACCAACACTCCAATCAAATGACTCTGGAAACTCACAAACCAGTGAAAATATATAAAAATAAAAAATCTCCCACATAGTAGAGAAGACTTAAATAGAACATTTTCCTGTGGGAAAGCCAAACTCTATTTCATACCAGGAAAGACAACCAGATCAAGGAGAATGTGAATTGCTATGAGTAGGAGTGACATTTCTCCTGAGACCTCTGGATGAAGGACTTCTGCTTTATGGTATTTCCCTTGGGGCTTCAAATTCCCAAGTGACGTTTTCCACCTATTTATCATTTGCTTTGTCAACTGAGGAAAAGGGATGGCATTTGTAGCTTTGTGCATAGGGAACAGTGCTGCACCAGAGGCTGCAGGATGAAGCCTGGGGAGATTACTCCTGCTGAGACCTCTCATCACTTCACCCACATTTCCACAAGTTTTTTCAATATCTTGGACTCTCAAGGTTTTAAGGAGCCATTTCATTCCAGATTGGGACAAGGAGAAATCAGTCATTTGCCCAGAGACAGATTTTCATCTGTTCTTCCAAATACTAACACTGGTACAGTATGCAATGTACTGAGATATCACAAATCCAGCAATGCTTCTAGTCACACATGAGTATCTGCTATCGACCAGTATTTACAAAGCACTTCACATCTGATAAATATGCTAAAAGACCAAAAAATCCTTTCCCAAAATACACAAAAGAAAAATCTTTGCTGCTTGCTTTGTTATCAGTTTGCTGTGGATAGACCTAACTCAGTCAAAGTAGAATCAGAGTATTTGATCTCTGTCACACCTTAAGGCCAGCCAGTTATATAACTGGGCAAACTGATAACTGAGCAAACTGGCAGAACACACACCACACACACACACACATGCAATCTGCAGCGTCGCTCAGCTCTAGACATGGATATAAGTCTTCATTGAACAAGCCAACTGGGACAAAACCCCATGAAGAAGCCCACTCATCAGCCTGACTGTACTCAAATAATTAAACTATCTACTTGATAGAAAGCAAACAGAAAACATGTCCCTACTGACAGATGTACACCTGAGGAACCCCTAGCCTAGTGGAAGTTGTCCCTGCCCATGGCAGTGAGATTGGAAAGAGAGAATTGTTAAGGTCCCTTCCGGCCCAAGCCATTCTATGATTCTAGGAATTTGCACCTTTAAGATTTTTCTCCAGTCAAAGTCTAACACTTTGTGTTCCATCTATAATGGTGCTTTAAAACGTTCAACTTAATTGTTTACTGCAAATTTCAATTTAAAAGCAACCAGTATCATTCTTGATTTACAAATAAGAGACTAAAGGACCAAGAAGCAGAGGGATACACAGAAGGTTACTCAAGAACTGCATGGCAGAGAAAAGGGCTGAAGCCTAATATTTCTACAGTCCCACTCCTTGGGATTATTCTCCCCTTAAAGTAAACTTTTTTCTACATGTTATCTCTCCAGACAGCAGTGTGAAGTACTTTTTTATTTATTCACGTCGGAAGAGAAGTGAGCTTGTTTCATTCTTCCCTTCCATAAAGCTGTTCTTCTGCTGAAAAGCAGACTTAAGCAGTGCTCTGTGGCACAAGTCTGAGGGTTACTTTAAACTGGGACACAAAACTCCTGCTTTCTGACATCATTTCATGGTGCGTTCAGGGAAGTAGTCAAGCGTGACATTGTATCATTAGGTATAATACAGCCACTGCAGAGGCTGATTATTGCAATGAGAACTCATTTTCTTTAACACTATATGTGATAAGGAACTAATAAAAACCCAGGTCAGCACCACCGTTGTAAAAAGGTGGGTGATGTCAAGAAGGAAAAAACTGAAGACACTTTTTGGTAGCTCAGGGAAGAAAACCCCCTGCGTTGAGGTGAGGGCTGCTGAGCATATCTAAAATTAATATTTCCTCTTTCTTTGGAAGATTTATAATGCTGCAGAGGACCATTTGTGTTTTACTCAGGGATGGAGGGAGTTTCCAGCTTGATCCATGCCCTGATCTGACTTGATACCCAGAGGCAGAAGCACCAGCACTAGAAGCAAGGCACAAATGTCCTTTTTAGATGCTCCTTTTAAACCTAACAAGCAAAAATCCCTCTTCACCTTGATCTGCTTGTGTACTGTCCCTCAAAATATGCCTTTAGGTGACCCCTTTCCATGATTAGCTTCGTACAAGGTCTATTGATCCTAGACCTCATTACCTGCTTTGGTAAATTTAGAGGTTGCCTGTGACAAACTAACCCAGCTGAGCTGGTGTTCACCAAGTCAATGTTCTGATCTGCTCTGCTGTCCCCTCCACAGCCAGACCTCTAAATCAAATGAGACAGCAATGCAGTGCAAAGCAGTGTCTACATGCCTCTGGAGAAATTTTGGGCTGGTCTCAGCCTCCAGGTCTCCTCTGAGACACAAGAATGGTAATGCTTTTCTATCTCCAAAGAGTATCACAAGGATATATCAATAAGACTCTTCAAATAGGTTCCTGTTTCTTAAATAGGCTCTTCTAGCATCATGTTAGTAAACAAGAATCCATGATAGATAGGTCTGTATACAGCCAATCTCCTTGGGGGCTCAAGTGAGCTTAAGATAAAGGAATTATTCTCATATTTGATCGCATAAATGTCACTGGATATATTTGCAACAACCCACTCAAATCTTTCTGTAGGTATATGGAGCAGTATTTGACAATGAGCTTTCAAGATATACTCTAGTGAGGCTTTTATGAGACCTCTCATTAGAAGTAAAATAATTTATGACTTCTTCCATTCCCTGGCATTTTATCACACACTCCTTCTCCTGCAGTCTCCCTTGATTTGTAACAGGATGGTACAGGGCATAGAAAATATTAATGGGAAGAAATGGGACTGGTGATTTGGTGCAATGATGATAACAAAATTTGCTATTGAACCAGTAAAACAGCTACAGATATATGCATCCCACTGGTAACCAGAACTGTTCCTGCTCCTCTTGTTTCATCTGACAGATCCTTTCCTTTGCCTGTGTCATTTGCCTAACTAGGTTTTTGGCTGTCATTGTTGCAACAAACTTTTTAATGCCATCTACTTTTTTCTTAACATCTTTGTCTTGTTCAAAGCCTTTCCAAATGAATTGGATTGTAAAAAGTTATTACATTGGCAGTTGAAAGTACTGAGAAACACAACTACAGTGCACACGATGCATACAGTGATGTTAATTATTTACCAGATCCCAGTTTGATTACATTTTGCATGGTGATAACACTCAGGGGCTTAATAGCTGCATAAAACATTGTATATATTCTATGGTGTCCTGGAATAAACCACCCCTGAAAAACATAGCTCTTAGAAATAAAATATAGCGTTCAGCCCCTTACCAGGATTATGACGAGTGATGAAAGTTCTACAGAAGTATTTATATTCAGTGATGCCCTACCTTTGAAGAAACAGTCCTTGCTGTGGATAATGTAGATTTTTTTCCTCTGTAGACAGGAGGCTCTATGCACTTGACAATGATTTTCATAAAATCTGCCATCAGATCCACAGACGGGCATGTAGCTGGACTTGCAGTCCTCGACACACCTGCATTCGGGCTGGTTGGTGTCCTTGTTCACCACACACTTGCTCCCCCGGCCGCAGTACTTCTTCTCACAGGATGCATGCAGGCCATCCTGCCCATAGAGCACTGGGAAGAGCAGAAAATGCCAGTGTGAGCCACATTTGCCTCAACAGACCACACTCATCTGCTGCAGCAGCACTGCCCTGACAGGAGCAGGAGCGACAAGGTTTCGGAGGTAAAAATTGCTCCCCTTTGAAGAGCTGCAGTTTGAAGCGTGTCCTCAGATCTGTGCTCCCAGACCTCCAGCTCTCCCTCATCACAACACCGAGCGTGTGCTCAAAGTGCTTTATTGAAAAGAGATGGACGTGTGGCCCTTTGTTCTTCTAGGCCTTCACGAAACTAGAGCCTAGAATAAAACCCAGTGAGAGCATTTCAGTGCCCACACTTTGAGCATGAGTTGCATTCAGAAAGTAATTCTGAAAACCTACAGTCCTGCAGCCACAAAACTCGGCAAAGTGCCCTAAGTGCCAGCACTCCACTTCTGTACCAGTGTCCGTGTATTCAGAGTCAAACTCGAACCCTGTGAGCCAGAGGCTTCCACCCAGGAGCAGAATATCCCCAAGGCTCAAATTCACACAAGTTTCAATGAAAGCTCAGACAGACAATTACCGAGAGCTTTTGAAAAAATAACCCCCAAGAAAGACTATCACTGAGGGTGAGAGAATGTTATGGGAAAATGCTTCCCACTGTAAAAGCAACCATCAGTATTTATACCTACACTCTGAAAAATGACATCTAGTGAAAAATAATTTTCTACTACTTTTAAGAATCCACTGGATATGATGTTCTGAATATTACTGTACTATCTGCTGTTCGATACTATTAAAAGGGTAAGGAAGCTGTCCTTGTGCTACAACATTTTCTGCTTATGAGGTTTCCTTGCTTAAAGGCTTACACAGAACATTACTATAATTCACACAGGACAGGGTGCTTCCAAACAAGCCACTACTCAGAGCAATAATTAGCATTATACTCCATGAAGACAGTTTCAGGAAATTAGATTATTCTATGCTAATTGGAGTACACAAAGTTGAGCATTACAAAGGGATGCTGCAAAAGGCATAATTACTGCAGGAATAAGCATTTCCTAGTGCAAAGCCCACTGCCAGCCTTGCACTGCCTTCCAACAGACACAGACTCTGGCTGCCCCTGTGCCAGGAACTCAGTCTGGATCAGCAAGAAGGTTTGGTAGCAATCTCCATTCTCTACATTTACCACATGTAGGTTTGGCTCTTGGTGAGGTTTTGGCGTGCGCCAGCTTGCAGAGGATGCTCGAGCGGGAGCACTGCTCTGGATGTGCTCCAGCATCCATTGGGACACATCCTGCAGAAACTGGAGCACCACAACATCCTCCTAAATGCACCCAGTGCTCTTCCCTTCAAAGATTTTTCAAGTAGCCCAACAGTTCAGCCTAGGAGCACAGACCAGATCTAATCCAGAGCATCCCCCATCACATGTTACAGAGATGTGAGGAGCATCAGCACCAGTTACTTCAACCTATCAATCCTTTTTTATCATACTAAATCCCCTGCTTAGATTGACACAGCCCTTGCCTACTCAGCTTTTCATGCCAATACAAAATGTCCCAGTGTCGAAGCCCCATTTCATCTACTTGTGATCAAGGGGTTAAAGTCTGTGCCCAAAGACAAGCAAAAGTTTCTAACAAACCCCCATTTTTCTCAGTCCCCATTAAGCCTTTGTTTTTATCACTGTAAATCTGAAAAGGAAAAAAGTCTGTTATTGGAGGATTAACTATTTGACTCAATAACTCATTAAAATTCCTCCAACTTGGCAAGCTAAGAAATATTGACTTTTCCTGACTTGTAATAAACTAGAAGGTCAAATCATCTCTGAGCACTGCAAAAAAGTACAGTCCCTGGAAGGAGCCTATGTCTATTCTTTACTTACTTTACTAATTGTTCCAGATTTTTTGCAAATTATCCTCAGAAATGTAAATTCTGTGACCTCAGGGAGACCTCACTGTCAAGGTCATATTATTTATAGTGCCTGCTGTAAATCCGAGCAGCATGAAGGATGAAAGCTTGAGGAACCTCTGGTCAGGTATCTTTCTACTCTTCCTCCTTCTCCTCTCAGTGGCAGGACCTACATCTAGACAGGCACATGGTTTATCCAAAAGACATGCCTCAAAAGTCATGTTCTGGAGACTGATGAAGGTATTTAAAAATCAAGATTCTGGAACTATCATTGTCTATATCAACGTAATTCAGCTACAACTACAGCAAAGCCCTTCCTGGGCTGTCTTGATCACTAAAAATTGATCTCTCAGAGCTCACACCAGCCAAGGACTACACCATGCATCTTGCTGAAGGTTATTTCTGTCTCCTCATTCACTCTGGCCCGCTCTGATTTAATGCACCAGGTCACATCTAGGCAGGTCACCCTGCCCCAAGAGCAGCAAAAACCATCTTAGAACCCCAAGTATTTTTGGTATTTTGATTGTCAACATAAAATTCACATTACTGAAGATGAACAATACTCTCAGAATGGAATTTTAGAGTTTTTTAATGACACCTTAATCACCATCATATAAAAAGACAAAATGCTTGGCCTTTCTCCATCCACCCTGGCTCCTATGGTGAAACACCAGAAAGTCTGGCTACATTTATGCCTCACTCATTTTGTTCGGAGTCTAATCTATTCTGTGCCCCCAGATGGACAACTCCAGGTCAAGCACAGCTGAGTTTGATAAGGAGGTAAGAAGGATACCTTGCAAACAGCCAGAAAGCAAAGATTCAAATATTTGGGAATCCTGATGTGCTTCTGCTACTCAACTCATCTGAAATCTCTGCGCCTGCAAGCAGAATGCTCACATGGGATGTCTTTGCCAGAATCTAAATCTTGCAGCACCTAAACCTTCCTTCACCAGCATATCTTTAATAGATTCTTGAGTAACTCATGCCTGGAAGCAAAGTTCAGTTGCATGACTACTGAACTTGGCTTATGTTCAGCAAGCAAATTGTGTGCTACATACATTATTGCCCCCACAAAAAAATAAGCAAGGGAACACAAAGCAGGAATTTCGTAATAGTCTGCTCTATGAGTTTCTAGGTGTTTCACTGCATGCCTGCTATGAGAGTAGAGAGGCAGAGAAGCCATGGCAAATCACCTGGACATGGTAACAGCACATTCATTGTCTCCATCACCAGCCTTTAATGTTATAACTTATTCATTTTTATAAAGCAAAAATGGTGACTTGTCTTGGAGAATAATACAGAGAATAAGTTATGCTTCAAGCATATTATCTGCTATAGAGGCAGAATACTTTCTTTCAAGGTCCAGGAGACAACTCTGTGTGTGTGTGTGTGCGCTCACATCTTGGAGCAGGATGGAGAGGGACACATCAGCCTTGACCGAGGAGGACAAAAAACATTAAAACAAAATTTAAAAAAAAAAAAAAAATCAATAATTTTCACCGGTTTAGATGCTCTACCTGAAACAAAATCAGGATGATGTAGAAAGCCTCCTCAAAACAAAAATTAGCGACCTTTCCCCCATAACCATGTTATTTCAGGAGGACTTCTGCAGAGTTTAAAAAACAAAGCCAGTGCCAAAAGGAAAGGAGAATACACCCTGGAAAGGAGGACTGAAACAAATAGTTACACTGAGGACACCAGAACAAAGGGAACTGCTTAATCTGTGTCTGCAGTTTAATATTAAATGAAAACAAGTTGCAATTGCTCAACAGAAGTTCAATAACAGCAAGTAATTATTCTGCAAACAGCACCAAGGAAGCACTTAATATTATAGGAAAATTTTGTGTATCAATTTTTACGTCTGAAAACAGGGATTAATGTCAGTTTCTATATCTGTCAGAACTCTGAAACTCATTAGAGGTCATACCATAAAAAGGCATTTGAAAATCACAAGTAACTATGCTATTCTTAGTGTAATTAGCCTAATTTTGTCCCATTTCAAATCCATTTAACTGCTATGAGATCAAAAGCTTCATTATATATTATTTTGGATGGTATCGTGTTTGTCAAGGTACTAACAAGAAAAAAGAGACAAAAGACATGCAGAGATCAAAAGATCCAAACTATATAAAGCATATTCAGAGATTACTGTAGAAGAAACACCAACCCAGATATATATATTTAGATCCTTCCCAAGAAACTCTAACATGCACAATTCACTTGATTGTTCTCTTCCTGAAAGAGCTACTGAAGAGGTGACTCATAAAATTGCCCTTTATTAAATGTTTATCTAAAGTTATCTATGATACATACTGCATATTGAAGGCAGTTTTATTACCTTACACCTGTGCACCAAGTATAGACTCAAACCTAAAATCTGTGCAGCTCCCACTGGCATCACACCTCACCCTGCATTTCTGAGCTGTCTAGCGGGTCCCCACAACCAGCCAGCCAAGAAATAGGACAATGTTAGCAGAAGATCATTACATTTCCTGCATAGATCAGAAGGATTAAGTATTTAGGGCCATGTTGGATGGGGCTTGAAGCAACCTGGTCCCTGCCCAGGGCAGGGGGGTTGAATGAGATGAGCTTTAAGGTCTCTTCCAACCAAACCATTCCATGATTCTATGATTTAATTCAATGTTTCCTTGGGGACCAATATTTCCAGTGCTGTGAGCAACCCAGTGCATCACAGTAGCCAGGTGCATATGCACATGCATGTCTACACACACATGTATTTTACCTGATCGTGGTTTTAATTTTCTCAGCATTCCACAGTCAAAAAAATGCTGAATCTTTACAGTCTCAGATCTAAAGGGAAGAGATCACATTAATACTTTGGTTTCTTTGGTAAAACTCCATATGAGAAAAACAGACTCTTCTGAAGGAAAGCAATGACATTCCCACAGGTCACTACTCAAAATAAGTCTGGTTGCCATTCATTTTGCTGATCAATCTTCTGCCCCATTCCTTCTCTCCTACTCTCAGGATCAGCTTTGCTCCCATTCCTTATTTTCAGTGGGCTTTTATCCTTTGTGCCATGTATCTTTCTGCTATTCCTTCAATGAAACTCTTGTGGCAGAGGCTACAGGGAGGTTAGAAGCCAATAATAAAATAACAATAGATGACTTACCTGTTTTTGTGTCGATTTCTCTAATTACATTACCAGTGGAGTTGCTGGAGGGAAGCGAACAGCCAGGATCATCCCAGCTGTGTGCATCATTAAATTTAAATCTACCCATGCATGTTACCTTTTGCTTGCTCTCTCTTCCCTCTGGACACACCATTCCAGGTTTCTGCCACAACAAAATGCTCACACCTCCCCTGGCTCCTCCACACTCACCATGAACACAGAGACCTTCACACAGCACTGCCCTCAAAGCACCCCGGCACGAGGCAGCAATCTCTCACTTCCACTTATTTTTCAACATCTGATTCCAAACTTTTCACAATTTTACCCTTGCTTTGATCATTTCAACTTGGAGGAGGGCAAAATACATAAACCAAGTGTACTGGAAAATGCTGCAGTGGCAGGGAACATTCATGACCATCACTTAAACCTATGTAAAATCATTCTGCAGCATTAGCAATGGTTCAAGAAAAAAAGACACTCGGTTCCCATCTGAGGAGCATTCTACAGTCTCACAGATCTCTCTTCTTTTTTTTATTTTTTTTACTCATTACTTTGCAATAGGAACATTTATAAGAAAACAGTTCCATGTTTTTATTGTGTGCCTATTTTTCCCTTACATATGCACAAACCTGATGTTATTTCAGATTGAATAGAAAGATGTTTTCAGTTTCCTATTTATTTTCTTATTCAGACATCAGTTTATAAGGCTCATTGAGAAAAAAGAACAGAAACAGAAAGCCAGATCATCATTGTGTTTGTTTCCAAAAAGGACATTATTCTGATTATTTGTTTTTGGTTGGAGGAGGAATAGATAACAAGATTTTATAACTAATATACATTCAGTTTCATTATTGCATTATTCTTGAATTTGGCTCTAAGTAAAAAAATAAAAATCATCTGCCTTGCACCAAGTTGTACAAGTGCCACTGCATGAGGCTTCAACGTGATGGATTAGAGCCCTCGGTTAGTGTCGTCACAGCGATGCTGCTGTCAGCACTTCTGTAAGCATTTCCTTTCCTGCAAGAGGTGCACGTCACGTATGTCGGCCTTACAAATGAAGCTAAGTTCTTGACCACACATCTTTAAAGCTATGTTAAAACACAGCCCAAAAATGTATAAGAGGTAGAAACACCACACTAGAAAAAGACAGAGGCCAACCTAAGTCTACAGTAATTAAATCATAGGATCCCAGAATGGTCTGGGTTGAAAGGGACCCTAAAGACCATATCATTCCAACCCCTGCCATGGGCAGGGACACCATCCACCAGCCCAGGTTGCTCCAAGCCCCTTTCAATCTGGCCTGGAACACCTCCAGGAATGGAGCAGCCACAGCTTCTCTGGGTAACCTGTGCCCATGCCTTGCCACCCTCACAAGGAAGAATTTCTTTCTAATATGTTATCTATATCTACACTCTTTTCTTGATCCCCTCTCATTGGAGATAAGGAAGATGATGTTCCAAAGGTGGGGGAAAAAGTAATTTTTGGAATGATAATTTCAAAGGACAACTCACCTTGCTCCGTTGAGACTATGAATCTATGGAGTCTTTTACTGTTCCTTCCTTAGCCTGCCCCTTCCTCACACCTAGATTAATTTTCAAGGATAAAAGCTTCTGGAGGGAATCTCTCAATAACTGCATCTCTGTACAACTCACAACACTTCTGTAATTTACTGCTACACATAAAGGAAGGCAGACAGCTGTGTGAAAATTAGGGACAAGATTCATTTTGTGAGTCTATTTCTGAGAACTGATGTTTTTGTGCAAAAGTTGCCATTTGATGGAAGTAAAAGGGAGCAAAAAAAAGTATTAAAGCTATTTAGTTGTAATGGGTTTGAGTTAGTGCAGGTGTTTTGTGTTTGGGTGGTTTTTCACTCCTGGGTGTGTAGCATTGTGTGTTTGACTCATGAGTACTTTCCTTGACTGAGGAGCAGCCCCAGCAGCAGGATTAGTGCCACTCCTGCATCACACCTCAATCAGCATAAACTTCCAGCTTGAAACTGTTGAGGTTGCAGACTGTGTTTTCACTTTTTTTCCCCCAAGACATTTCATTTGTTTTCCCAACTAGATGCCTTAGAGCATCATAGATTACAAGTGCAGGACTGTTACCATAAAACACAAGAGTGAGGAAGGAGCCAAACAGGTCCATTATGGGGAGAATTGCAATCACACAACTACTGAATCAGGACGTGTTATATCTGCATTTGGACACAGAGGAAAGGACATTCTTATACATCAGTTCTCAAAGAATCATAGAATGGCTTTGGTTGAAAGGGACCTTTAAAACTCATCTCATTCCACCCCCCTGCTGTGGGCAGGGACACCTTCCACTAGACCAGGTTGCTCCAAACCCCATCCAATCTTGCCATGCACACTTCCAGGGATGTGCAGGGCAGGCACATGGGGCACATTGCTGGCAGCACGTCTAGGACTGCACCCAACCTTGGGAGGATGGCAAGAAGAAGGGGTACAGGCAAAGCATCAGTGCTTCACAGAGCCAGCACTCACCCCAGCTTATGCCAAATACTTCATTATTTGAAACCCCACCCAGCATTTGGAGCCCAAAGGGAAGATTTCTAAATTAGTTAGAAAGGGAGCAAATTGAAAAAAAAACAAACCCAGGATTGCCTTTAAAAGTAAGACAGGGATGTGTCTTTAAAATGTTCTTTATATGCATTATGCAGTGCTTGTCAGATAAGTGTCATAAAAACTCAGGAACAATGTACATTTAATTTAAAATGATAGCAAATCTAAACAAATGCAATATCTTCCAGTGGGACAGTCAGGAAGGCAAATGTACATATAACACTGAGACTGCAGATAACTCTTCAATGAATCCAGTACTGCTCAATGATGACATCTGCTCAGCAACTGAGTGTTCTCAGATCATTGCTTGAGTATATAAAAAAATAAAACATATTCCCCCAAATTCCTGACTCTAGATGTGCCCCAGCAGCTCCTCATGTGCTGGCACAAGAAGCTGCAGTGCCTTGAGCTTTGATTCAGTGCTAGTCAGTGCGAGTGAGCAGGAAATGCTTTGGGAGTTTGAAACCAGACCAAAACATCTCCACATCCCAACACCGATCAATAACTATTTGCAATCCCCTTTCCTGTTCTCTGTTATCTTTAATGAATTTCTATTCCAAGATTAAGAAATAAGGACAAACACTGTTTTAAAAGCAATTGCATGCAGGTTGTCTGCACCTAGTTTTACTTTTGTAATTCTCCACTGATCTAATTTTCTATTTCTGGTCTAAACCACGATACTCCAGCACCCCCATATTTTGTGGGAACACCATTTTTTAAAATTCCATTTGGGGCCAATGTTAGCACACAGAAATCTTCATGTCATATAGGACAAATTCCTTGAGCCTGTCAGCAAATGTACCGTAGACCTAAGAGCTATAGTAATACCCAGCCTTTTGAGGCTCTGTCCCCAAGGCATATCTATTTCTCATCCCCTTCCTGAGACTTTTACATGTGCATCAATAAAGGAAATTACCCTGTGATTGAAGATTTATCTCCCCTGAATATCAGATTTCAAGACCTCTTCCTACTCCTGAGATAAATACCCCCAGTACACCTCCATCCTCTTTACCTAGTCCTGCCGTATCACCTCAACCTGCACGAAGCAGTGTTAAGTATATGCATCAACATCTTAAACTCCTAAATTCAACAAAAGACATCTATTTTATCCCCACTTACCCTCCAGCAGTTACTTCTCCCCGTGCTCTTCTACAAAGGAGGATGGTAGAGTTAATGCCATTTCTCCTGCATTACAAACCTTTAACTCCCTCTGTATTTGCTCTGTGCTGAAGGAAGCATTTTAAAGTGCATTTACCTGATGGAAGAGTTATAGCCTGCTGAAAGGATAACACAGTAAGATGAAAAAACCTACTAAAAAGCTATTTTGAAAGTGAAAAGCCTTTAAAATTCGCATAATGTTAAAACTGGCTCAGAGGGTTTCAGTGCAGAAATGGAGCATTAGCACCAAAATGCTAACATTAACCACCTTTTTTTTTATTATTATTCAGAAGAGTGGAATATATCACTGGTTTCTGAAGTTGAGACTCACAAACTAAAAAGAAAAATTCGGAAGAGGTGAAAATAAATAAAAATCAGTAACTAATTAAGGGTTTATGAAATGGGTGTGCTTTTGGTTCAAATATTTTTAATTTAATCTGAATTTTCTTCATTTTTACAGATAGGCATCTGGGTGAGAAAGTCATCCAGCAGGGCAGAGCACCCCCATAATGAGCTTTATCCCTTCCATGGCATCAGTGCTGATCCACAGCCATGCAGAGAGTGCATCCAGGATATATCCTGCTGACAAACAAAGACAGCAGCCTGCAGCCTGGAAGCACTCCTCATTCATCCACACCAGGAAAGTGTGGGGAGAGCTGGATCTGAAAGGGTGGTAATAGAATAAGAGTAAATGTATTCACTGCCATCCCTTTGAAAATGCTCTGTACACTGAATAAAAACAAGCAACAACTGATAAAATCAACAGAACACTGTTTCCCTTTGAATACAAAGGCACCAAATGAAAACAAGAGGGTCACATTTAATAGCAGAAGAGGAAAAGCTTGGGATAAAAAACAGGAATAAGCCGCAATCATCAGTCATCAACATCAGAGTATATTGGGCAAAGGCAGCATTATGGGGCCTTTTATTCTTCTGAGGAAGGGAATGGAGCAAAATGTCTTTTGGTGCAGGGCGTGTTGTGCATATTGGGCTGATCCACATGGATATGGCATGACTACACAAAGAGAGGAAGGAGCTCAAGGTGTGCACAGACAGACACCCATGAGGTCAAGGCAGCGACAACATCTGAATGAAGGTAGGATGAATGCCATGAAAGCCCCAGAAAATCACTGTCACCAGTTTAAAGCAGAGACATGAAATGTCTGGCATGAGCCAAGAACAGGTAGGCACCGTATTTCAGATTGGAGAATGGAATTGGGTTTTCTACCAGCTCATAGTTCAAGTTCATTCTCTGATGCCTTAGAAAAATGAAGTAAATCTACTAATTGTAAAATGAAGGAACAATTCAAGAAACTCCTGGGGGTCTGACACCCCAGTCTCTGTCATTGTCATTTGTCCCTTTGGATTAGCACATGGAGCTCTCAGGCAGCTTTGGGGAAATGAGGCAATGCTGAATCAGATCAAAAGAAAGGCAAGAGGAGCTACATTTTAGCCAGTCACTTGGGACGAGTGACCAGAAACGAAAAAAGCTGTGAGTCACTATATTCAACTTCACAGGAGTGAAGGGAATAAATAAATAGCAATACTAAATAGGGGCATCCTCTGCCCTTTTCCCTAAGCACATCGAGCTCAAGTGATGAATTTATCAGCAGAGAAGAAGCTGGTACTGCCCCTTTCACAAGGCACCAAGGTCTCCCAAATCTGCAGGGTCCACACAGGACCCACCAATGCCTCCCCATGAGCCTGGTGTGCTGGAATATTCTGCAGCTCAGCACGTCAATATGGGAGCACAAATCATGTAAAGGAAACACAAGAGCAGTAAGACAGGGATGACTGGAAATGCCTGGGAAAAAGTTCACTTCCAAAAACATTTGCTTTAGTGGCAAAAATTGTGTTGATTCCCCTCCAGTCTGGATCCTCACATCACACCATGGCTCAGAAAGGGCCCATCCATGGCTGGGCAATGCATCCCTGTGCATGGCTCCATTGGATCAACTGTGGCACAAAACTACTTCAACCCATTCATAACAGAAGAACATACCCAGCAGCCAAAATCCAGCTGGTATATTCTGCTCACAGTAAATGGGATTACTGGCAGCAGTGAAAAGTGAAGTCCTCTGCTGAACAACACACTGGGGATGGCAGCTGCTTTCCAGACTTGGACTGCAAATACCACCTTGCCAAAGCTTTCTGTACTAATGGGGCCTATTTTCTCTATAGGAAAGGAAAAGGCAGGAGAGAATTCAATTTTTATGCTTCTGAGTTTCCTATTGATGTGCATGTGTTCAACTGCTCTTGTTCCCATTAACACCCAGCATGGGAGATTCAAACAACTTTGGAGCTGCTACAAACTGAAGTAGTCCAGCAGATAGAGCAAATGTTTTTTTTTAAAAAAAAAAGAACCAAAAAAGGTGTTATTTTATTTGAAAACTTTCTGCACTAAATAATGTAGCACAGCTTCGACTTAAAAACCTGCACTTCTCAACAGAAATATTTGTCTCTACCTAAAGTACAAACCAGAGCAGCCAACTATTCATGTTCACAAACCTCACTGATGCCAGTGGGAGCTGCATTTGCAGAGCAGGTCCCCATAGGGATCCCAGAGGGTGATTTACTAACTCCAACATGACCTGGCAGGCATGAACTGTCTGCCTCCAGGTTACTTAGATAGAAGAACATGCCCAGTGCCCACTTTGGGGGAAAAAAGATCTGAAACTACAAATGAAAAAAAACCCCTTTGGGTCTTACTGTGAAATGGAGTGAATGGCCAGATGGCAAGGAGGGGAGAGGGGGAAAAAAAAAGGGAAAGTAAGAAAAAGGCAAATTGTTCTCTGTGTGATGGCAGAAGCAATCCTGAACTGAAATCAAGTTTCCTGAAAGTTCACATTTAAAGTCATAATTGCCTCAAAGTGCCCACACAAGTGGATAAAACATTAAAAAATTGAAAATCACAATATCTCTTCCCATGTAAATGTCTCTCCATTAGAAACAGGACTCAGATTCTCAGGAATGCAGTTTAGGGGTGAGAAGAAAGACCATTTTTCCTGGGCTTTTTTCAAATCAAATGCATATCCCAATCAGCAAGAAAAAGGAGATCACCTGGGACAGGGGCTTGGTGTTCCCAGGCTGGCACAGGCAGCTTTGTGGGTTCAAACCCCTTATGGCACCAGAGCTACTGGGCTCTAAATGCTGTTGAAGACTTCCTCCCACTGGATTTGTTACACACACTTGTACTGGCAATTCAAATTGATTTTATACCGAAATATTGCTGTGGGATGCCACGGTGTGAGGTGCAGATGTATTTGACACAATCAGTAGCTAATACACCGTTATTAAACAGAGGGGTGGGAGTAGGAAAGAATCATAATTCAATACTATTAAAGCAAATATCACATTTTGAAAGGCAAACCAAGCATCTCGTTCCTTCCCTGCTTGTCCATCTTTCCCAGCACAACTATTCCATGTGCTCAAACTGAAAAAGTGCCTGAATGTCTTGGAAGACATAAATTGGGATACAGAAAAAAGAGCTGCTAACACCAAGCTTTGTACTGGGGGGTCCAAAGGGAGTCCACAGCAGGGACACAGCAGAATGCATTAAATCTCAATTAGATCATAGCACACAACAAAGCATGGAGCATTCTCATCGTATTTGCTCACCCAAGGATTAAGGGATTTCCTTCCGAGAGGTTTGCGCTCCCAAAGTGTCTTGGGAACTGAGTGGAATTTGGCAGGGAAGTGCAGGCACCTCTGTGCACTTTCTTAATGAATTGCACCCATTAAATGGTCTCCTAACACAGTATTTCACATGTTTGTGTGTCAGTGACAGACTCCAGCTGCAAAGAGACATGGCTCAATATTTCAGAAATGCTTCCAGAGTGTTTTTAGCAAATATATCTCATTGGTGGCTATCTGGAATTGCCTAAATGTCAAAAACGAGTGTAGAAAGAAAAATAAGAAAACAGAAAAATAAAGAATATATGAAATAAAATAAAGCTTTGATAGCATACTTTAAATTTGAAGCATTACTGTAATAAGGTAGTGTTCTAGCAATTTTTAAAGCAATGATTTAAGCAGCATCATGAAGTCATTACTTGTAATTATGTTTGTTATACAATGCTTAATATTAGTAAGGGCTCATAATTATACCTGCAAGCAGGATTATAAATATACTATTTGCCAGACAAATGACCCCACCAGCCTGAAGTGCAGCAATGGACAGCAGGGCTGGGAGCAGTGTCCAGCCCTGAATCCCATTGGCTTCTGCTGGCTAGTTCTGCATGAGCTGCTACAGCAGCACCTTCTTCTGCAGCAGGACCCATAGAGGATTCATTTGGTCACATAAAAGGATTTTTCACCCCATTCCCATCTCCTCTGAGCCAAACTAAGTTTCACTTCCGTACACTTTCACAAGCCTGCAAGACTTTTTCTGTGAAACCACAGAGTCATAGGAATATTTAGGTTGGAAAACTCCTCTAAGGCCATTGAGTCCAGCCCTTTGCCCAGCACTGCCAAACCCACCACTACAACATGTCTTCAAGTGCTACATCCAGGTCTTTTAAATCCCTCCAATGACATCGACTCCACCACTGCCCTGAGCAGCTTATTGCCTGACCAGTGCTGTGGCTTTTCCCCATAACAATACTTGCCACAACACCTGACCATAACAATTTCTTCCACCCAGACATTGCCATAGCTCCAAGTTCTGCTGCCTCCACTCCAAGCACAACTCTTGTCTGACATTTTCCAGGACTGGGCATTGCAAGTGCTAACAGCAAGGACAGGGTTTACCCAGTGCAAACAGTTTGCACTTTAGTCCTAAAGATCAGTTAATGAAGTGCAAAACTTCAGAGCTGTTTGATTAAAGTGTTAATGCTTGTAAAATCAATATGCCAAGAAGTGAAGCTTTCTTCATATTTCAGCAAGAAAAAAAGTCAGAAATTTTATGTAGAATCCAAATACAACAAGAGTGCAGACACTGTTTGTAGCTGCTTCATATAATTTACAAACACCTGCTGTTAGTAAACCTTAAAATACACATTATTCAATAAATGCTGTAGAAATTATCTTAAAAGCAGCAGTGCCTTGACTCAATTCTACAAAAGCACTGTGATATCTACATACTGCACTGATGTCTTTTAAAAGGTTTCCCTTGCTGAGGAGCAGGACCAACAGTTAAAATCACAGCAAGGCCAGCAGCTTGGCAGGTCCCCAGCACCTCTGGAGTGTGCTGCTTTAATTTGCTCCAGTCAAACCCATTCCCTACTCATGCAATAGTATTCAGTCAACTAAGTGAATGGCTTGATGAATGCACTCTACCACCATGCATCTGGGCTTGAAAACGTCAAAGCATGGCAATCATAATATTTGCATTACAGACATAAGCTATTATTCCTCCCCACAATGAAACCTGGAAGACAGGCTCTAATCCCCACAACGGAGGGCTCACTTGAAAAGGGACATCATGCTGGGTTTCAAAAATGCATCTGGGACACAGAGTTCACAGCTATGAAACCTTCCAGCCTCAGCAGGTCAAACCTGGCATCAAAGCTCCCACCCTGCCCCAAAATAGCTCCAAGTTTCAGATGTTGTAACTCCCTTAATGGTTAGGATACAAACTATATGGTCATAGCCCAAATTATATTACACATCCCCTGACTGCACACACTGAGATTATGACTGCTCAGTGCACTCAGCACACACACAGTCACAAGGGAACACTAAAAGCAAATTCTGGTCCTGTCTATCATCCATAATTCAAGAGAAATCAGGGTTAAAAAAAGTGCATGAGCAATTGACATAATTTATATGCTGCAAGTGGGAGAGTTGGCAGTCTCTCGCATCATAAAGTTTAAATAACGGTAGTTTAACATCAGATGTACCTGCAGCTGTAGAGCCATTAGCTCCATTACGGCATGGAGAAACCCCTTCCTTAACTGGGCACCCCCACCTTGCCCCACCAACAGCCTGCTGAATGCAGGATTTCATCTGGAATGATCAGTCAAGCACAAACTACTCACTACTAACAACTGGGGAAAAAAGAAAAAGGAAAAAATCCAACAAACAAAACCACCTTGAAAAGTTTTGTAATGCAGTTGGTTGTGAAAGGTGCTATCTTTAAAATGAAATGAGGAAAGAGAGAGAAAAAAGTATTTAGCAATGGCATCAAGTTTTGGAGATGCTGTTGCCAATCTTGATCAATATCATGACATTTGCCTTTATAGGATATAATTTCTTCCTGTTATAAACTAACAAAAATATTATTCTTTACACAAGGGATTATCAAATTAATTCAGTGTGTGAGCGCACTGAGGGGTATTAATTGATTGTTCAATCTAAATCAACTTTCAGTCAATATTCCTTATGGAAACGTGAGAAAGCTGGAAGAGTGACTGCTTCCTCCCACCTTCCTAAGTTCATCCATAGCATATTATTTTCAGTGGAAAACCTAAACTGGTTTAGAAATGAAGGATCCCATAAGTAGGGCTAGGCATTGGGAATTGGGAATGGGGCTCCTAGAAGTCCCACCTGTAAATTAGCTTTTTCAAACAATTCATTCTCTGTCTCATCAGTCCCTCTTCAATTAGGCATAGGATGACTCTGAAGAGATGCAATATAACTGATACAATCCACAAATGTAGAACTGAATTTGGTGAACCCACAACCTACAAAGTCTAAGCCAAGCCTACAGCTTGGGCACAGCTCCCTCTCTCAAGAAAAATTCTTTTCAACTGAGAAATTTTGCAGAAATCACATGAGAACTTGAAGACAGAAAGCCCTAAAGTAAAAGGAGTTCATGAAAACTCACCTGGTTTCACAGCACCCTGCTCATATCAGGACACCATCACCACTCTAAGTACCACATATCGGCAGTTAATGCTCTAATACCAGATTTTAGGGGCCTTTTTTTTTTTTTTTCCTTTCTGTTGTGCTCAGCTGGCAAGTTTAGGTAAGCTGCACTAAAATAAAAAAACCAAAGAATCAGCACAGAGTCTGAATTTTTGGCCAAAAGGTCCTTTCTTATATCCCATGTGCAGATGCAGCACGTTCATGGCAAAAAGATGAAGAGACACATCCTGATTTAATCTCAAAACACAACTTAGTAAGCAGAAAGCAATAAGAAAAGGTGTTTTTCCCCCTCTGATTCAGCTGACAATGTCAGCAGCAAAGTGGAGCAGGTATGGTGGGAAGAGGTGACACTGACACAGTTACTCCCTTCTCTTTCTCAGATCGGAATATGCAGGTTAGGCAGAGAGATGAAGCCTCAGAAACCAGTCACCTAAGGAAAACCCAAAGGACCTCAATCTCTCTTTCTTTTCACTCAGTAGCACCAGCACTTTTTAATTTCACTGCTTCCCAGGAGACGGGTCTCCATCCCCAGGTGTGCTGAGCATGCTCCATATTAGCCAAGCGAACAAGGACCCCTGAGTTATGGAGGTTTTTTACCCTTTTTTTTTCTTCTATTTTCTAGTCATGATCTAATATTCTTATCTGAGCTGGCAGAGCACATCATCTAGACAAACTGCTGGCTCTCTCCCCCAGGTGCACCCAGGAGCATACTTGCTTGTGGAAAATAAAAGGTGCCCAAGGTTTGAAATATGGCAGTGTGCATCCCTTTAACACAGCCACGGGAACTGCCAGTGGAAAGTGCTTCACAGGGGATTTACAACATGAATTTTTCTACTACATGAGATAGGAGAGAAATCTGCAAAGAAGGGAGAGAAATCTGCAAAGAAGGCAGATAATAATTTAAGTTTATTTATGACTTATCTTCTTTATTCCAGTAGCTGGAGAAGAATTTGAATTAGGTGTTTCCAGTGCTCCTCTGAACACCTGAACCTCCCTGCACCTATGAAGTTCAGTGAAAGCTCTGAACTATGTTACCCCCAACTAACAAAACACAGTACATGACATCCTTGCTGCCACCTTATACTGACAGTGTTAAAAGTGAGTGACACATCTGGAACCAGACAATATTTTGACAAAGTTAATACGATGAGCAACCTGAAAAACCCTCTGAGCCAGACAGCCTACAGCTGGGTCATGAAAACAAGGGGTGAAAACCCACCAAAATCCAATATTCCAAACTCAACGTTCGAACAAAGGATTTCTGCAGTCTCCTTTCTACAGCAAAGAGCACCTCTGCCTGAAGGCTTTAAAACATTCCTTGTTCTCTGCTGAAGGGTCCCTTCAGCTTTTCCCAGGTCCTCTCACAGCTGTGTGGACAAGCAGAGCAATGGATATCTCACTACGAACAACAGCTGACAGTGCTGCAATGATCCCTGTGGGATATTCCAGGACTACGGATGGTACAGAGTTATTCAAAATCAGACTCAAGAGAGAGCAAAGCATCCCTGCTACAGAAGTTCTTCGTTGCTGAGTGCGATGAATCATAAAATATCCTGAGTTGGAAAGGACCCACAAGGACCACTGAGTCCAAAGAGAAACTGAAAATCCCTTTTTTTTTTTCCCCTGGAAGCATTATTAGGGTCCCATCCACAATCCTCTGAAAGAAGTGGAAGCTTCATCATTAATATCAGTGGGAACAAGAACTCCTGGAGGTATTTATTCCCTCCAGCCTGCCAAACTATATTTAAATCTCTTTCCTCAATCGGAAGGAACTTAACCAACCTGGAAAACAACAAATCAATGCTACTTGCATTGCTTTTTGTGTCTGACTCCACATTAATGCTGTGTCAGACACCATCAGTGTCACAAGAGGCAGCACCAGTCTTTGCCAGAACTGTTGCATGTCCTCAATGAAAATGGGAAATAGATAAGGGTAATGAGAAAAATTATTAATCACCCAGGATCTTTTTTTTTTCCCCACTGTACTTCCCCTGTGATTTGGGCAGGGCTCCTGCCCCTGGAAACAAGAACTAGGAGAGAGAAGCTGTGGCTGTCCCATCTCAGGAAGTGTTCCAGGCCAGGTTGGATGGGAGTTGGAACAACCTGGTCCAGTGGAAGCTGTCTCTGCCCACGACAGGGTGTTAGAACAAGATGATCTTTAAGGTCTCTTCCAAATCAAGCCATTCTAAGATTCTATATTTCCATGTTGAGAATAGGGATTTCCTTACAGCACAACTGGTGGATGGAGAATTGTTTTCCTCACCAGTGAAGATGACCCTGCAGGCCCCGCTGGGAGACTCTGTTTTCTGCACCAGAACAGGAAGTTTCCAAGCAATAATATTGAGTCAAAACTCAACATCGTGCTGTCAAAAAAAGTTCTTGTAAGTGCAGCAGCCACCTCCTCACAGTCTTCAAAAACCTGATAGCCTGTGTCATCTATTTGCCACTCTTAAATCTGCTCTGGTTAATGGGTGAGACTTGTTCGCAGCATTTTCATGGTCAGGTTAATTCATTTCAGAAGAATAAAACTGCAGTTACAAGCAAATGTCAAAAACAGACAGGGTTTATGCACATCTTTTCCTTATGTGTTTAGTTGCATTTGAAACTGCATTTAATTCCTGATCTATGCAGCTATGTGTGCTGGTCACTGCTGGGCTCCCTGGGAATCCTGCCAGCCAAAGGGACAAGGCAAAGTGTCACAGTCAAGGATTTAGAGGTAGTAACTGCAGAAATCAGGTGAGTGGAAAGATATAATTCCTTGCTGCTGAACACTAATTGGATATAGGAAAGAGATATATACAGCTGTATGCAAGGAGAGAAGAGCATGGAAGGGCTCCAGAACCAGTGCATTTGGTAAGGAAATGTCAACCCACTGAAAAAGTCTGCAGAGTATTTTTATGTTTTCTCACACAAAAATTTGGTAGAATAAGGAATAAAATTAACCCCTTTGTCCAAAAGAGGATTTAAATATATTCTACTACTCAAAGTTTGTGCACCAAACAACTTGTAGCAAAGGTTGAAAAGACAGTTCACAAAGAGCAGTAAACATTACATACACAAGAAAAAGACAGTGGAGATTTGCAGACCAAGGTTCTCTATCATACCTAAATTAAAAATATCAACCCATGGGAATGTTTTCTCCCTGTCTCCTAAAATGCTAACCAGGGTACACTGCAATAGACTGTGGAGAGAGAAGAGGATGTATCTCCAAATATAACAGAAACAGCTTTACTGAATGACAGGAGAGCTTGTGGATGTTTGCTGTGCATTATGGACCTTAAAGACAGTGATATTTAATAAACCTCAAGGACCAAAAAAGTATGTTAAATAATCCTTAAAAAAATACCTAAATGGCTTTCAAGAAGCCAATGGTAAATAAAATTCCTAGAGATTTTGACAGATTTACTGCACTTCAGCCTGGTTGTGTGCTAAGGGGAATCCCTTTAGGCACAAGGCAGAACCTCATCCCAATGGAACAGTGAGGCAGCAATGCTCACAGATCCTGCACCTGCTGAATCCAACCACACCACACACACTTAAAGAGCTGAACGCTGCAGCAGCAGGTTCACTCATGTCCCAGCAGGGATGTGAAGATTATCTGGCTTGGAAACACAGTGCCAGGCTGAGGTCCCTGCAGGAGCACAGCCACGCTGGCAGCAGCACTGGCATTAGCACCACCAGTAGCCTGCCAAGGCCCAACTAATTCAGATGACTGGGAATGCATTCCAGATGGGTGAAGCTCTAATCCACTTCCTTCTTGAAGCTCTGCAGCCCAGTCATATTACAAGTTTACGGACTATCAAAGCTCTGCATCTGAGCTGGATTATTAGAGGGGGAGGGAGACAAGACTTTTAACAATTTCTGCACAGCATCCTCTACTTCTCCATATTTGAGCAATGCTATTATTACATCAGGTGTGCTTGTGTAGCCAGAAAAATGACTTGAATGCATTACAGCATCTTTGTTCACATGCAGTAGTGAACTTCTTTGAAATATTCAAAGTTTAAGCAATTGATTTTGCTTCTGGCAAGTCTCTGTGTGTAGCTTTGCTGAGTGTGTAGACCTGCACTCTGAAAGGACTACTTATCTACATGATCTATTTATGGAAGAATTAACAAACATCCATTAATACAGCACTAAAGTCTAGAAGACAGAGAGTGATCAGTATAGAACGAAGAAATCAGGGTAAAGAGTAAGAAACTTTTAGAATCCCAACTTCCACTGCCTTTGCTTTACAATGTCAGGAGCAAGAAGAATAGATGACAGAAGGGACAGAGATGCTGATACCCATTTATACTGTCTTGTTTGTGGCTTGTTTATTGAGATGCTGATACCCATTTATACTGTCTGTGGCTTGTTTATCCATGGCTTTCATATTAAGTTTATCTCTGGAAAATGATATAGGAATTTATCACCATGCCCCCTCAAAATGCCATGTGAATATTATCTACCTTTAATCACTGTGTGGTAGGTGTTAATGAACATTGTCCTTAATGCAGAGAAGTTTACACAAGTAGTCGAAGTGAACAAATCCTTCTGAATCCTTCACATTTTCCTATCACATCATCAAAACTGTTATATAGGGCTGTGACAGAAAAAGGTGGAAGAGCAAGACTCAGACAATGGCAAGGAGTGCTGATTTTTTGAGTCAACAGACTACCCCTATCCCTGTGCATATACACCTCATCAAAATGCAATGGTTAATAGCAAGTGGGCTCTTGGCACAGCGATGAGGTTAGAAATCATGATCTGAAGCATTACATGTGGATTGCTTCTCCTCATCCCAAACTATTCTAGCTCCCAGACTTTCAGGTTTTTATCCCTTGTTGAAGCAAGAGAAAAACATTAATGACCATAAGTAAACAGAAACACTGTCCTTGCCAGCTAGAAGAGCAGGTCTCCATACCTCATTTTCGAAAAACATTAATGACCATAAGTAAACAAACACCGTCCTTGCCAGCTGGAAGAGCAGGTCTCCATACCTCATTTTTTATTAATTCTGTAAGACTCAGCTGTCTCTAAAGATGTGTTTTCCTGCTTTCCAATTCCAGTGACAGTGCATGGGAGATGTCACATAACTGATATTGCCGGGTCCTGACACTGCAAAGCAATGGGATCAAATGAAACCTTCTGCAGAAGGTGTGCACAGCTTCCCTGCTGGTTTTCTGGAGAGATTGCCAAGGCAGAGCCTTCCCCACTCCTGGGGCTCAGTGCACAGCCAGACCTCCTGTAGCACAGGTGCCATTGGTCAGATTCATGTCAGCAACCTTGGTGCAAAATAAGCACAGAGAATGAGACTACATCACTGAGTGTAGAAAATGCCACAATGGAAAAAAAATATCACAAAATAAACTAAAATGCTAACCATTTTTTTCATAAGGTCTTTAGAAAATAAATGATGGCTCTACATTTTTTCCTTAATAAAAACAGAATTGCATGAAGAGACAGTAGTATTCATGTTTCTGGTGCCTTAAACAGACCCCAAAGGCTTCCTGCCTTCAATTTAACTCAGCCACTAATAACCTATTAGCATGAAATGACAGTCAAGCTGATGCAAGCTTAGATGCCTTTTCAAGATACAATTTCCTTTCACGTTACAGAGATACTCTTCACATCAAGTCAAGCTATGAAAAAACCCAAGCCACCCCCTGAAGTGCTCCAGAAGTTATCAAAATATTTGAATGCTTTTCAAAATACATCTTGGCACCTTTCTCTGAACACAATTAATACTTTTCTCCTTCAGTTAGACACACTGATGCACATATTGAAGTATCAAAAAAAAATACAAATCTGTGGACAGGTTGTCATTTTCAGAACTGTGCTCTCCTTTCCCTGTTCCTCTGTCCTATCTTGTCACCTTAACCTTGTGTTTCTATTGGTGGGACTTTTCCCTCTAGCTTCAGTGACAGCAGTATGTATTTCAGTGTGGGCACCTCTGCCATCCCAGACTGGTCTTGGAGCCTCCTGCTCACACCATGCCTTGGGTCAAACTTCCAGCACAACCAGGTACTGCAGGTCCTCCCATTACACCTTCCTCTGCTCATCCCAGCTTATCCAATGCTGGTGCTCATCATGAGGCAGGAGTACTAGGAGCTGTCTACAAAGCTTTCTGCTGTGCTAGTATGCCCACATATTAATCCTCACAATTTTGATGGAGTCCCTTACCAAGAAACACCTGCTGGAGCTGCTCACAGACTGCCTGAGCCACAGCTCTGTGCCAGCACCATGAGCAACAGCTCTGTCAGACTTCTTGCATCCAAAATCTGTCTTTCCCTTTCAAGGACATTATGTTTTATGGCAAACCAACATGTAAGTTTAGCCCCAACTCATGATTAGGTACTCATAGGAAAACGCACAGAGGCATGACCCAGCAAGCTTTTCTTCTTACCAGATAAATTCAGACACTGGGCATGTCATTCTTCATCCTCACTGCTGCATTTCCTACAATGCACACCCAGACATCCTCCTGCACATGTTGCAGTTTGCTTTATCATATCTTGAATTTGTGCTTGGCTTTATTAACACACAAGAAAGTGTCTGTGTGCCAGCTTCTCGACTTACTTGAGAGCTGGTGCTTCCCCCTCTGATGGAGAGGGGGAGAGACTACACGCATCAGCAAAAAGAATGATACACTTTCAAGCCTGACACCATCCCCTTCCAGCTCTTTGAACGCATTGCAAATTTAATTGCAACTTCTTCTGTGATTTTCTATTTTGAGGTTGTAGTCAGATCCTCTGGGCCTACGAGGAGCAATGCTGTGTATTTACCTACCAAGAACGCTAGAATTCATGTCCTGACATTACTTCATTAGTTTGCTTTACGCTTTCCAAATGATCAAAGCAGATCTAAATTTTTCATTAAGAGGAAAATTGCACCTTTTTGCATGGTAGAACAACTGGGTTAATTGTCAACATTAATATTATATTTGGATCTCAAGAAGCCACCAAGAATTTCTATCATAACTTAATAAATATGAATTAAGGCATAGTCACTTCAGAGAGCAGGGACAGCTGGGTCCTTCCTTCAAGCATGTACACACATCACACCAGCAGTTTGGACCTGGTATTTCAGTTTTACATTTGGGGATGATCAACCACCTACATCCAACAGCTCATTTTTGCATAGACTGGGAAGTTTTAGAGCATGGCAAATATGATTTTTTTTTATCGGTAAGAGGCTTTCATCCAATTTTCCACATTCAGCTTGACTGGTTTATGTTTTAAGGAAAAGCAACAGTCTTCCTTCATAGCTAAAAGCATATGGCACACTTTGAAGCCTTTAATAAAAGCCTGAGTATCTTCCTAGGAATTTTCTTAGCAGTTCAGTAGCCTATGGGTCATCACACTGATGTCCAGATTAGAAAAGACACTATAGGAATCATTAGGTGAAGTTTCACAGAACTGAATTTAAGCAAAGAACATGACTCTAAACATAACTATCAATACAAATATGTACTGAATTTGAAATGTGGCTTTGGTGATGTCCATGGCTGCTCTCTAGCAGGCCAAATGGAAGAAAAGGATGTTTTGGCACCATGAAACCCGGTGTTTCAAGCTCAGCTGGTTGGTACCAGTGAAAATTGCTGATTGGTCTTAACCTGTGGAGTTTTAATGTGGTCCTGAACCAACCCCAGCAGTGGGAGGGGAGCATCAGACTACATGCTGATATCAGTCATTTCTTTGTGAATCTACAACATCAAGAAATAAAGTGGCCACCCCACTCTTCCAGATACCCTTCTTCTCACTTGGGCAGAAGTGACAAATTACACCTAAAAAGGGAACTTTAATGAACAGAAGTGAACTTCTAATAAAGGCAGTATTGACAAAATGTCAAGCACAAGGGCTTTGCTCCCAACTCATTTAAATACACATGGAGAGAAAAACAAGCAGTTATGCTCCCCAGCATCCCCAGGGGTATGGCTTTCACATGTCCCTCAGCTCAGATCTGGGGGGATGGCAAGAAGGGAGAGCAGAAATACACACTAACTGCTGGGCACAAGATCTATCTATGCTACAGACTGTGGGACAATTCAGTGTTCGTGCACAGGTACAGAGCAACGATGCCATCTTCCTGGCAGGGATGCCCACCTGGCAGCATCCCACACACTTTATATCCAACAAAATAGAAATAATAGAAAAGATGAGCCTGGTTCCTACAGAAGAAGTAGAAATAATGGGCAAGGGATGATAAAACCATGAGACTGTAGCAATGCTGCACTGGGTTATTCAAAGACTCCATTAGCAGTGTTACGGACGGGGACCTGCCGTGAGGAATTTTCATGTACTTCTACGACAAAGTACACTTCAAGAGAGAGGGCTCTTAATGGCCTCTGGTTTCATCTGTCTGTGCAGTGTACTTGGTGTTCCAATCTCAATTCCTCTACACCTTGTTCTATGGAGAAAGTACTCCAAAAGCACAAAGTCAGTACTCACTAGCTTGGTGTAGCACCTCTCCTGTGACTCCTATCTCCTACCATCTACGTCGTATGCTACAAGAAAATTTGATATTTTTTTATGAGCATGGCTTGGTATATTGCACATGGGCTTCCCATTAATTGGGCACTGGTCTGGTTGGAAAAACAGTAAGGAAACAAAGCTTTTGTTCCCATTGTGAAAGGCAGAGAGAGGCAGTTGAGTTAGACTCTTCAGTTTACTCTGAAAGCAGCTCCTCCGTGGTGATACTAACAAGCCACAGGACAACAATAGCTTGTCTAGTGGGAAACTGGAATCTGGTCATGACTGATTAGAAAACCCTCAAAAAATTTAAAAATGGGCACAAAAAAGCAGGGGGGACAAAATCTACATAGGGGCAGAGAAGTTTTGGAGGGTGGACACAATAAATAAATGCTACTGCAGCAAATCAGAAGACTGAGCTAAGTTTCATGAGCTATTCCAAGTAATACCTCTAGCAGGACTGTGCTGGTTTGAGCTGAAGTAGAGTTAACTTTCTTCATAGAGGCTAGTATGGGGCTATGTTTGGGTTTTGTGCTGAACACAGAGTTGATAATGCAGAGATGTTTTTGTTATTGCTGAGCAGAGCTTACATAGAGTCAAGGCCTTTGCTGCTTTCCGTACTGCCACACTGGCAAGGAAGTTGGGGGTGCATGGGAGATTGGGAGGAGACACAGCTGGGACAGGTGACCCAAACTGACCAAAGGGATATTCCATACCATATGACATCATGCTCAGTATATAAGGTGGGAGGAAGAAGGAGGAAGGGGGGACATCCTGGAGTGATGGCGTCTGTCTTCCCAAGGAACCGTTATGCGTGATGGGCCCTGCTCTCCTGGAGATGGCTAAACACCTCCTGTCTTCGGGAAGCAGTGAATTAATTCATTGTTTTGCTATGCTTGTGTGTGCAGCTTTTGCTTTCTCTATTAAACTGTCTTTATCTCAACCCATGAGTTTTTGTAGCTTTTACCCTTCTAATTCACTCCCCCATCCCGTTGGTGGGGGAGTGAGTGAGAGGCTGTGTGGGTCTTGGCTGCTGCTGGGGTTAAACCACGACAAGGACCTACATCCTAGACAAGGTTTCCTCTCTGTGGCACAGAATAAATTCTCCCTCATTTCTGAATCCAGCCAATTTCAAAACAAAACAGGAGAAAGGAGCAGAACCATATCAGCAAACACTGGATCAATTAAAATACATTTTGATGTTTTTACTGAAAATATCAAAAAGAGAAAAGAGGCAATCCTCAGAAAAATATTTACTACCAAGGCCATAATAGTTTGGCATCTGTGACAATACACTCAATCAACACTTCCAATTCAAACCTTATTTTCATTTTATGGAGTTGTGGGTAATAGCCACTTTACTCCTTGTGGAAAACACTCTCACTTGCAATGTTTTCACTGAAAATAAGAAGCACAATAGCCCTGACAGAGGCTGGGCAAGGTACTATGGCAGTTGGATGTCCTTGAATCAATTTGAAGGCATTCACAGAGCTACTGAAACATTTATCAAAAGGACATAGATGCATTTTGGAGTCTTAACTATGTGGTCTGCCAACACATTAATTTTCTGTTTTCATTGCAATGTTGTGATATTTACAACACTCCTTCATTCAGTTTAATTAAATGTCTCCCATCATATTTACTGCAATCACACCTTATTTAGAGATCAGTAAATAAGTAGGTGGATCTTGTTATTTATGACTATGTTCAGTTTTCCTGTAACCTCATCACAGTCTGTATTTTACAGCCTTCTGTCTTACAAATGATTAAACATAACTGCCACAATATTACAGACCAACTAAAATTAATATCCCCTTTTACCTCTGATCTTTTTTTTAACCATCATGTTTTAAAGTTATAATCCAGCCACTGTACAAGTCCAAAACTTCACCTGACTTTAATCACCTGTTTTGTGCTTACAGGAGAAAAACACCTTAAAAATTACCTTTATCAAGAGGAATACAACCCTGTGCCACGCCACCAAGGGTACTGTCTCACCAAGTATATTTCAAAGCCTACATTTCTGCTGCACACAGGGACTGCAGTGACTGGCAAATGTACTGATCTCATCTTGCTATTGGTTTCAAAGTCTTTATTTAAATTTTCAGCAACATCCTCACTCCTTCCTTGAGACATTCAGATGCACAGAGGAGTTTTAAGTCATTGATTTCAAATGCTCTTGAAGGAATTGCTTAAAAGGGAAGCAAGAGGCATAACAGCGGTTCCTCTGTTTTAAATGGTGTTAAATCATTGAATTACTTCACATATTATATGTGCTCCTAGATTTCTAACTTTGACATGATTTAAAAAGATTTTTAGAGCAGTGAATGAACTCCATGTGGAGCCACAGAGACAGGCTCTGTGCAATCAGGCCTAGTAACCATGCTACCTCACTGAAAAATAGGAAAAGCCTCTTAAACACTTCTTTCTCTGGAACATGGGTGTCTCCAAGTTCAAGTGCAGAGTTGGCATTTGGAATTGATGTTGCAGTCAAGTCACAGAATCATTTATGCTGGAATAGACCTCTAAGACCACTGAATCCAGCAAGTTCTACAAAAAACCCCAGGCTTCTCCCTGGCTGAACGAAGTTAGGGATGCTTTAGCAGACTAAAATAATAGTATTAATTACTAGAAATTAAACATTTGAGGAAAGAATGTATTAGGCAGTTCAACCTCAAGAGCCAATTAATTCTATTAATTAAATTTACATTTGCAAAATAATTAAGTTTTAAAAGTCTATGAAAAAACTCTATTTTGCTTGTGTCTTCTTCATGAAAAGATCATGAAGACTCAAGATACCAAGATCCAAGGCTGGTTGAGACCTTTCAATACAACCAGCAGCTTTATACTGTCTTTCAAATGTGGGCAAAAGGCTACGAGAGGTCACGTGCTCATATTGCTCAAATTATGTACACGTTTCTCTGACACTATTTTTGCTTGCAGTGCTGTACTGTTTCTATCCAAAAAGGACAATAAATCCCAATGAAAATCTCCACTGGCAAGGTCTTTTCCGAGGGTAAGAAGGGACTCCTCAAAGACAGACTTAAAGCTCTTTTCCATAACGTTTGCACCAGCAGAAATGTTCTGAGGCTCCCAACACTACAGAGAGGGACACAGGTTCCCATCAATCTACTGTATGGAACCTTGAGCTTCCCCATTTTCCAGGTACCCTTCTGCCCTTGGCAGGCAGCTGTGATGCATCTTCCCTCCCTAGCAAGAACAAGGAGAAATTTCCTATTGAGCTGTTATCTTTTAAGACTCTCTGGAGCATCCTTATTCCCAAGCAAGCTTGTTCTGCCTACTCCTCCATCAGTATCTCCTGTCTTAGCTCTGGAAACAGGAAAGCAATATCACAAGAAAAACTTGTAATACCCTTCAAATATCCTATAAAACAATGTGATTTAAGAGCCTTATGCATTGATCTAATTTAAACACACCTGGCTGGCCAGAAGTGGATCCCTTTTGGAAAAAGGAATGGTAAACCTACAACGGTCCTTCCTCAGTAGGAACCTGAGCATTTTTCATTGTGAGGCATTTCCACAACTTTTACACTTGCCTGGTCCCACATTCCCATAAAGCTGCCACCTGCTCAACACATCACCTCAGTATCCCAGCCAAGTGTATAAAATTTGACCCAGTCCCCTAGTATATCCCTTCTCTTCTCATTCTCATGCTATTTAGCTCTTCCTCTCCTCCCCTGCTTCTCCTTTCTAGCTAAGTTCCTGAAAGTAAGGAGCGACAACCAGGCAGCTAAATGGAGAATAAGGCATCCTTATAAAAGTTAGTATCAAAGAGAGAGGGAATTAAGGTTATTGATGAAATGAAGTCTTTACTAATTTTAAATTTAGATGCTTTGGGCTTGCCTTTACTGGAGTTTATTCTAATAGAAATGTCTGAGATCAGTTGTTGTCACAATAGCAAATAGCCCTGTACTTTGAAAACCCAAACAGACATGAGCTGTTCTTATCAGGTAAAAACACATTCTCATAGCAACTTCTGAACGCCTGTACCACTTATCTTAAAATCCCACTGAGGAAGCACTTCCTTTCTGAAGCAAAATTTTCAATCACCAGGACCAGAGATCTCTGCAAACATGTGGTCAGAACTGCTGCCTGAACAGCAGGACCTGCTGTCAGGGGCTGAGAAGGGAACTTAGATAACCTTTTGGTGAAAGTATCAGTGTATTTTTACTATTGCATTTCATACTGAAAATCTCATTCATGCAAATCACTTTATCAGGTGATTTTCTGAGTCAGTATGGTTATTCCCAAGTTGATTGCACAAGCAAGTACTCTGCAACATCAGTACACTCCTGCACACATTGTCAGACCATTCTTCAAACTGATCGTGGAAAAAGCCTCTCCTTATTTTCCCTGCCATCTGAAGGGATCCATCCCAGCACATCACTGGGGAAGGCCATGCAAACCCCCCCAAAAGGATGCAGAGTGCATTAGAGATTTGCATAATTATACAAACATTTGCAGGAATACACAACAGCAAACAGCAGCAACTAATCCCACAAAATCCACCGAGAAAATAGGGAGATTTTTCACACTCTGAAACGTGATAATGAAAAAACAATTCCCAGATGTTCCACCAGATGAAATCATCTTGTTTCAAAGTTTATAATTATATATGTTAAATGCACCAGTCCACTTTGAAGATTAGAGGTAATGATCTTACATTTTTAATAGAGCCCTTCATCCCCAGGGATTTGGTGTGAGCTTACACAGGCACTCAAGGATTGCTGCAGCTACCTCTGGCTTGTGATGTAGCAGCTGTTTAATATCACTGTCTATGCTGTAAACAACACACTGTTGTATAGAATAAATAGAGGGTATTCATCAGAGGAAGGAGAAGGTTACAGAAAAGCCTCCCTCAACCCTTCGCTTTTCCATATAATAGCTCAACAACAGGAAGAAAAGGATGACCGTCACCTCTAGAAGGCAAGAGGACTCCAAGGAACTACAGCATTTCATATCTGTTGGGAAGCATATGCTGCGTTTGAGGCAAGACATGAATTTTGCAGCTGTCCAGACGCAATGCAAGTACTGCAGAGTCAAGCAGAGTCCCAGCTGGGTGGGCAGCAGAGCACTCACCACCACCACATCTTGGCCCCAGGAGAGGTGTAAACTTGACACATGATCAAATTGTCTGTAAACAAACCCAATGTTGTGGCCTTGATGACCACCTGACAAGAGCCCCATGGATCATGCTGGTCTTCTTCACTTCCAAGAGAATGACTGCAATCAGAGAAGTTACTGCAGACCAAAAGAACCGACATTAAAGTCTTCAAGATCATAGAATCACGTAACAGTATAGATTAGAACAGACCTTATAGATCATCCAATTCCAGGCTTCCTGCCATAAGCAGGGACATCTTCCACTAGACCAGGTTGCTCCAAGCCCCATCCAGCCTGGCCTTGAACACTTCCACTTGTAGGGTAGCGACAGCTGCTCTGGGCAGCCTGTGACTGTGCCTCACCACCCTCAAGGGGAAGAATTTCTTCCAAGATGATTGTATGAGTATCTAATCAACATGGAGTGACCATGGAAAAGATCAAAAGGTCGTGTTCATAAGTTGTCATAAGTCAAACATTTATGTTATCTCACAGCAACTTGAAAAGTGCAAAGACCACACAGCTGTGGTCTCTACATCAGGACAGTGTAGACCATACGCTGCCCATAAGCTACAAACTATATTTACCTAAATCCCTTCTACTAATGGTCTTTCCCCCATCCACTGCTCAGGTCAGAGCTACACCAGGGCAGAACCCCCAGCCCGTGATGGCCTATACCTCTCAGTATGGACTGACTTCCTCACCTTTGGACACAGACTCACCAGGCAGGACAGGTCACCAAATAGAGTCATGCTACTGTCAGCCACATGAAATGCAAGCTTTGCCACCACGGTATGAATGGAAAAGCAGGATCACTCCCCTCAAGAATACTCTTCAAACTGACCTTGAACTATAATTTATAAACAAGATCTTTTTTTCTGCTCTCAAAGTGTAGCCCTTGAGCTTTTCTCACAGGTAACTGGAGAAAGTAGAAGAGAAGCTGTTTAACCTCTTGGTCTTTAAATCATGAACAGTCAGCAGAAAGTAATGACACAGAGAAAAGCTAGTGAGTCATTATGAGAGCTATGGCATGACATAGTACAAGCAAAAAAGGAAAACTTCCGGTTGATTTTAATAGGCTTTGAATTAAACTCTTCAAATTGGAGAGTAGAACTGAAGAGATACACAGATTAGCAGACCAAATGTCACCACTAGAGATGATAATACCAATTCCCAACAAAACAGTCTGTAGTAAAGGGGCATCTCTGAAGTGGAAGGACGTATTGCAGTTTTTCAGTTCTGCATTCTCTGCTTGATTCTTTTCTATAAAGATCAACTCAAGACACAGAAATTGTTGAGGGGCTTTGACCTTCCTGACAAACCTGCAAGTCTTCATACACTTTCCAAAGAAATATTCTCAGAAAAATAACTGCAGCCTGCTGTTAACATTCTG
>NW_008667475.1:0-34427 GCF_000695815.1 Acanthisitta chloris | reverse complement strand
TTCCTCATCACACAGTTTGAGGCCAAACTAATCAATAGCAGGTTCTTAATGCCAATGAATTCAAACCAGCAGTTTGTTTTTAAAATGAAAAGTTACTGAAACAGAACTAAATATTGCCTAAATCAAATTTGCTGCAGTAGCAATAAATAATTAAAGTAATAAACTAGTTCATAAACAGAGAACATAATTTAATTAATTTTACCACCACATATAGAAATATCAATACTGCAGCAAGATGGAGCATACAGGAAAGCAGGGAGCTAAGGCAGTTTTGCAGCCACACACAAGCAGCACAATAGCAAAATGATTGCATATATATAAAAATCAAATCCTAGCAGTAATAGAGTACTTTGGAAGAATAAGTAGCTGTTGAGAGGCAGATAACTGGCTCAAGCAGGGAGATACTGTGTAAGTGAAATACATTTTGCAAGGCTGAGGGAGAGATAGGAAGGATGAATTATTTGAGGTAAAATCTACACCAGGCTCCAGATAAGGAGCTGTGCTCCTGATCTATTTATTCCTTCCAATGCCACCACTTGCCCTTTCCCATATTCCCCATGACCACAGACAAATCTGTAAAGGCTTCAGTTTTCTCCCACCTGCTAAAGGTAAGAAAGCAGAAGCAAAATCCAGGGCAGTGAGAAGTGAAAATGTGATGAGCAGGTGAGTTTCTGTCACGTCTTCCTGGCTCAAACATGACTACATTTACACTAGATTCATGCATAACATCCCAAGCCCTGGTTCCTGCACCCACAGGATTTGGGGTCCTTTGGTCTAGCTGAATGGATGAGCATGGATGGTGCTCAAATTAGACCTCGTTTTCTGTCTGAATCTCATATTCATAAGAAAAAAGCAAGTGTGCATACCCATACTCTTCCTTCGTGACTCTGGATCACACATACACACATCTGCTTTTCCTTCAGACTACTGCAAAATCTTTAGGGATGGAATAAGATGTGTTGAAATAATGAAATACAAAACTGAAGAGATTTTGCAAATGTCAGCTACAGAGTATTGCTCCAGTACTATGGTATTAACAAAGCTTCCCTCTATTAAAAAAGAAAAATTGTTATAGAATACCAGGATAACAGTTACCTCAGGCTGTTGAAATGTTATTTGTTTTTAAGGAAGGTAAGTGCAGACCTTGCAATCTCATATCTCACTCAATGGAAAGCACTGCCTTCCCCAGAGGGAGCTGTAAGAAGCTGTTTCACAGAGCTGTGTATCACAACAAGGTACAAAGTCATTGGAGGTTGGTCTGTACCACAGAAACATCTATCCAAAATAATTCAGCACAGCTAAACAGAGAAGTCATACCCACTCTGACAGCAGAGTTCTCTAAAGATACTCCACCTCCAGCATCCTCGGTGCTATTTGTTAAATGCAGGGAGGGTTGCTGGAAGGGACACAGTGATGTCTAACAGACAGGAGGGTGCTGGTCCTGGAGGTGCTGGCTGAGATGCCAAATTCTGTCACTTTTTCTTTCCCTTTAAGCTTGCCCTTGCTCCAAGAGAGGCTCTGAACACAAACACCATAAAGGTTGTCTCTCAAGCCTGGCTCAAGCAGTAACACAAACCAGGCATTTCATTATTATTCACTGCACATGGCCACATCCCTCTGTATGTTCTGCATGATCTCTCCAGCCGTCAACAAAACGGGAGACCAAGCAGCTAAAGGCCAAATTTGCAAACACAGCCAAGCACACAACTCCCACTGCTGCTGCCAGAGACACCAAGCAATCAGCACAGGCTGGGGGGGGAGCAAAGGCAGCTCTGCAAGCAGACCTGGCCCACAGCAATGCTGCAGGGTTGTGGGAAAGAGGCCACTGCTTCCAGGGAAACTTGGGGCAGAAGGACAGTTTTCCATGCAAAAGCGATGCCAGTAATACCCTGCAGACCAGAGCACAAAGCAATCTTTCAGCACTGAAGGGACACCAACATCTGCCATGGCATTCCATGCTAAAATGCCCTGAGTTCCCCTTTGGAGTGCATATAAGGGTGTCAAGCTTTTTTCTTTTGCATTCTTCAACAGGAAAACCACTTGCTCCAAATATGCACACTGGAAAAACAGTGGAAAGCACTAGTAAGCACCAGCAGCTGCCCAGTAAATAGCTCTTGCAGGGAGGAAATCCATCTCCTAGGCTCCTGGCTTCCTGTAGTCACTGTCTCACCTCCATGAATAACTAAGTCAATCAGGATTTAGAACAGTAAATCAGAGCAGACCTGGGGCTTTTGCCTTTCCAAGCACTTGGTTCTCTTTTGTTGCATTCACTCCTCCCTCTCACCCTTTGCAATTGTCACAGGACAGAAATTGGGATCCCCCTCACCCTCCTGCATGTCCCTCCCTGTTTCCCTCCCTGCAGCAATCAGGGTCCCTAGCAGCCTTTCCATTCTGCTGCTGCTTTCACAGGGAATCCCATCCCAGTAAGTGTCCTTCCAGAGAAGAGCTTCAAAGCTGTCTCAAGAGACTTGAAGAATCCCTTTCCCTGCCCAACTGCATGTGATACAGTACTGCAGAGCAAGCACAGCAGGGAACCAGAGACATCTTAATGAGGTATCTAAAGACCTAACATCTCCATACAATTTTACATTTAACATCTGACAGTATCAGGCACACTTCAGTTTGGAATTATGTCAGGAAAAGGAGCTCTGCTGGGTGAAGGACTAGAGGATCACAGTAGAAGATGGCCCTCACCATGCACAGAGGTCCTCACAGGGCACAGAACCTCTCCAGGCTTTGGATGGGCAAATTGTGGTCCTGCCACATGCACTTCCCTTCCACACCTCCATCCATGGGGGACAACAGCCTTAGTGACAGCTTGCCCAACCCCTCCTGTCCCAGTAACTTAAATGAGAGATGTCCTGCAGATCTTGCAAGAGATGCTGCTGAGGAATATTCAAACCCCACACATCAATGTCAGGCACGTTCTGACCCAACTATAACAGTAGTCCCAAACACATCAGTAATTTTAGCAGCTTCCTGCACCTACCACTCTGTCACTGATCCACAAAGTGTCATTGACTGAACCTGGGCAGAAAGTACATCGCTGGCACACACGCACACAGCTTTGAAGAAACCAAAATACATTAACCACCCCACACATTGTTTCTAAGTTTACTTAGTGTTATCCCTGTTTCACATATGAGAAAGGTTACTTGCTGAAACCAAGATAATGCAGTGGAATATAAAACACTGAAATCCATCTGAGAACGTGTATATAGTCAACATAAATATACCAAAAAAACCCCTGTTATTTTCAAAATTGTGTGAATAGAAGTTACGTTATTTCTGACTCCAAGTCACTCATCTACAGGTACTAGATACATCTCAGGGTCTCCAAACCCATTAAGACCAAACAACAGGTTTATTAATTACACCCTCAGTCACCAAAGTAGAGCAACTAATTGATGAAATCATGCACACAAACCCAGTAAATCTATACATTCAGCACAAGTAGTGCTGATACAGGACAAAGCTTTGGAGCACCAGCATCCCAGAGGAACCAGCATCTCGCTGCTGCCCTTTCCAAAGCCATGCCTGCTTTTTCCCTTAAACCTCGTATTAGATCAATTGATATTACCTTCCCTTTAAACTTGCCTCACTGAAATCACGACAAAGGCATGAAATAGCAACTGAATGAGGTTTGCACACGGAGAAATCACTCAGACTAACATAGCTCCAGGAATCAATAGGAGTATTTTTAACCGCTCTCATAAATTTCTTCTTTGCTTCTACTACTGGAAGTACCAGAATAGATGGAGCCTCTGGGGCACCAAGAGTCTATATAGTTCATGGTATTTTGGTTTGCTTCCTCAAAAGCTTTAGTAAGACATGGCATGTCAGGGACAGGGTCACGGCTCATGGCCTTCAATGGATCAGCCACTTTGCTGTGCTTCTAATCTTAAAAACCGAATACAAACAACAGCAAGAAGCAGTAGCAGAAGCTCCTTTCTATGCATTTTCCTCCTCCAGGAGACACACTAAGAACCTGCTACACATTAGTCCCACTTAGACAGATAATCCTTCTCACCATGCAAAAATCTCTCATTTTATCAGACAAATAATATTGCAATTGCACAAATAATTGTGGGACTGCAACACTCATGAATACCAGCCCATCTCACTCAGAGCCTCACATCTTTCTTGCAAGTAAGTGATCCTGATTACAGGAGAAAATACTAAAAAGCTCCAGTCCAGTGTTGCAGAATATTCTGCTACTTAAGTTTCTGGCCTTTTCCCCCTAACACAAGCACACAATTTGAATTATTCAGAGCTCCGAGTCAATAGCATTGGAGCAGCAACAACGACAGACTGCCACTGGCAGGCAGCAAGACCTAAAAGAATCACTACCACTCTTGTAAGGAAAAAAGCATGTCATGACTATCAGATTACAGGATACAGGCATTTGTGATAGTACTATAAAGTGAAATATTATGACAATTAGTTTTCAACTGATTTTATCTCAGAAGTCATACCAGCTTTGGTGATGTTTGCACTGCAAAAGAAGGAAATCTTAGGGGAAAATGCATCACTAAAGACACAATTATTACTTCCTAAATTTTTAGCAGAATTAATTCATAATAAATCCTGAATGAGGTCTCAGGGCAAGAAACAAGGAGGGAATTGCAGCTAAACCCCTCACCACTTGGTGCCAGCTGGCAGCTTGGCCAGCCCAGCTTCACACACAAGCAGAGAGCTGGGATCTGGGAATGCAGCATCACACCCTGACAAACATTATGTGGTCTGAATATTTGCTCCATGAATTTTAATCTCTAACAACCTAATGCACAAATATGATCTAACTCTGGCCAAATAATACTCCAGACAGCTAATGCAGAGATTGTGCTACACGCTGAGCACTCAGCTACAGCCCCCACGCTGTCATCCACGCATGAAGCATAGAACCACAATTGTTTAGGTTAGAAAATATCTCTAAGATCATCAAGTCCAACTGTTAGCCCAGCAGTACCAAGCCCATCACTAAACCATGTCCCCAAGTGCCACACCAACACTTTTTTAAATCCCTCAAGAGATGTGGGCTCCACCACTGCCCTGAGCAGCAAGTGCCAGGGCTGGATAACTCTTTCAGTAAAGAAATTTTTCCTGATATCCAACTTAAACCATTTCATGTAACAGCAAGAAGTTGGCAGCACTCCTTATGGCACACATCACCCCTACATAGACATGAACTCTGGCCCCACTCTCGAGAGGACAGAATGAACTTACAGCTTGACCCTAGGGGATATTTACAGCAGGGTGGTGCCATCCATGCTGCCAGCAAAAATAAAATTCCAAAATATCAAGTCTAAATTCTTAACTATAAAGCAAATATGCCCATCTCAGACTCCAGTGTCCCCCTGCATTACAGTGTACCCCTAAAGCTTTTGCTGCCAGATCACACTCTTATCTAAGTCCTACAGACAGTCAGGATCACATGAAACACTCTCCACCAAAGTTATCTTTATTTTTTCATCAAAAAAGGAAAGTTAGAATTAAAAAAAAAGATGAAAGAGATACAGATGGGAGACCTGAAAGCTATTTTTATCCTAATAGCTGGCAAACACATCATTTGATCCTGATAGCAAGTAAAAAGACTGTGTTTACAGTAACTTTAAAAGCAGCACATTCTGTTCCAGAATAAAGGGAGTGAATCCACTATCTGACAGTTGCCATTAATGTTCTAGACCTGATAAACAGCTCCTGTGCTCAACAGCTTCCCAAGTCTCCTTTTGCCCCAGTAAAAGGTTTTTCTTCTCCCTACAAACTTTGGCCTTCATATTCTAGTGCCTGATAAACGATCTGCACAGAAAACAGTTTATCTGAATTTTGAAAAGAAGGTTTGTGTGTTCTCTCAAGGACTAACTGAATTTTGTTAAACAAAATCCAACCCTTTGCCTTTAGAAAACTAGCCCTGTAGCTGATGGGTATATTCCTGGAAACTTCAGAAATTCTTCTTGTCAAGTGGCCTGTAGGAAAACAGTGGTAGCACCAACAATCTTTCCAGTAATTAAAAAGAAATATTAATATAGGTGATATTTGTGGAAAATAACATTTACTTTAACAGCAACACGTGTAGCACCAAATGGTGAGGAATTTCTTTCACTGTAGATCTAGATAATATTTAGCTCCATCTCTGTTCATGAAGAAGCAAAATCTGAACTCATCCCTTCACACCAGAAGTAAATGTAAATAAATAAATAAAAATAAAAAAGATAACTTTGTTGCATTTACATCAGCACAGATTCCAGTTTTAATCATTATTATCTCATTTTATTCTTGCTTATGTGGACTTCAGCTATAAATAAAGCTATAGGGTGCTGCTTTACATGGAGGTAGGATTTTGCAAGCTAAAAATCCTCTAGTTTGGGGTTGGGTTTTTGCCAGGGAAACTTGGGGCAGAAGGACAGTTTTCCATGCAAACATGATGCTAGTAATACTCTGCAGAGCAGAGCACAAAGCAATCTTTCAGCACTGTTTGTTTTAACTGCAAACTCATCAGACCCATTCTGACCAAGTGCCTTTAACTACTCGATGGCCTAAAGCCCTTGGAGCCTCCAAAGACATGCAGAGCCCTCACCCCAGCAGTGACAGGCCAGCACAGGTCAGCAGGGCTCCTGGACAGCTCTCAGGAACAGGTCAGTGCCAGATTAATGATTAGGCTCAATGATATTAGAGGTTTTTTCCAACCTTAACAATTCTATGCTTTTATGATCACCTCCTCCTCCAATCCCTTCCCAAAAGAGCAGATTTGCAAACAAAAGATCCATCCCCAAAGCTGCCGAGGAGAATTTTAAGCCAGCAAAGGAATGTTTGTTTGTGCTAAGAAAGAGATTTAATGTCTAAATTAAATAAGTGCACTATGCTTAGCTCCCACTGACAGAGCGGTTGGATATTAATGGCTCTCCCGCTGGAGCAGGATCTCTCTGGAGAGCCCCACTAACACCAGCCGCGTGCTGATCAGCACATCAGCAACAGGGGCACGTGCACATCCAGCCATGCACCCCTCCCTGCTCCCAGTTAGCTTCCTGAAAGGAATTGCACTGCTGTTTTGACAGAAATCCTCTTGCCCTATGGGAATACACCGAAAGAATGAACAACAGCTTTGGTTTAAGAAGGTCTGAAAATTATTGCTACAAAATGAGGAAAGTGAAATGGAAACTCCACTTGTTAGAGGACTGAGTCAATATAGGCTCCTCCACGCAAAGGAAAATAAGTTGGATACTTTTAATGATTTTCATCATGTCCCTGTTGTTAAATTGAGACAACAAGTTCCGTGTTTCAGTTACGTCATGCCAAATATTAATTGCTGTGACATTTGAAACTGAAAATAATCCTACAGGTTTCCCAAAGAGAGAAAAATCCATGTTTGTGCAGAGGCATTCAGCGTGGCCAGCAGTGCTGTTCTCTCACTGAGACCAGCCTCTCACCCTCCAGTGAACAAACATCATCCTGCGAAATAATCACATTAGAGCTTCTGCCTGCTGGAAAGGCAGACGGGTGAAAGGAAAGACAGAGGGCTGTAATTATTATTTCTCTTTCAGAATACTAGAGAGTGCTCAGTTAAAGATGCCTGAGTGATGATGGGGTCATCTAATCAGAGGGAACACAGCTCGGCTATAATAAACAAGGCCTGATGAACACACTTCCTTTGAAGAGAATTGTAATGCCCGATACACAGATCAGCCAGGATTTGTTCTGGTGATGCTATTTATATTGGGTGAACATTAAAAGGGGGTAAAGTGACATTCTCAGCATTGTCTCACATTCAAACAGAAATCTCTTTGAAATTCACTCAGAGCCTGGTCACTTCACTAGCATCTCCACACTTCGCAGGACACATTAGGATGATCCAGTGATAACACAAACTCTGTGACTTACCAAAAATCCTTGCTTAGCACTGCCTCCAAGACAGATGACCCATTTGAAATATATTTAGAGGTGTTGTCCAAATGCAAACCTCCCCAGGCAGGAAGCATTTATTACATTTCCAAGAGGAAAAGAAGCTTTCTGCTGCCTCTGCTCCTTTACTGCTACATCCACATGAGACTTCTCTCTAATTAAGATACCTTGTAGTACTATGGAGCAGTCAGGGTTTCCAGGATAATTTAATGTACTTGCAAGGGCTTTGACTTTTTCCCCATGCTGTGCCTTACATTAAGAAGCTGCTTCATGCTGATTTTGAGACCACCAGCTCACTGTAAACTTTGGCAGTCCTATATCCAGCACCTGTTCTACAGCCCAGGATGGCCAGTTTACTATCATGATGGCAAAACCCAACTTGTTTTTACAAGACCAGCATGAACTTTCTCTCCAACTTCTCTATGACTCCAGCTGCTCATTCCAAAATCAGCACACTAGTCCAGCCACCCTGAGCAGCAAGGCCACATGCCTCTCTCTGACAGACTCACTCATTCATTAGCTCAATTAGTGGCTGCTGCTGAGGTTCACCACTTCGAGTATTATAACAGAGTTAGGAGACTATACTTCTTCACTTACTAGAGTTTTCTATGGGTCACAGTTATTTCATTGCTGAGCAGCGTTCAGATGCAGCCTGGATCCTGAGTCTTGCACACCAGGCAAGTCCCATCATCATCTTGGGGTGCACACACAGCCACCTAGCACACTGCTACATCTGCTCAAATCACAGCCAGCCTCTCTTTTCACAAACTGCTGCTTTCCCATAAAAATATCTCTGGCAATGGATCGTCTCCCATTGACATGGGTGCCAACAGAGTTGGATGTGTTGATAACAGAGGAAGAGCTGCATAGGGCTGCTTTCAATTTCCAGCTTCACTGACTCTATTCCCAGGGTTGCCACAATGTTGTTTCTGCAAAAACCAGCTGATGAACTTCTGTATTTGATGGGCAATAAGAGTTAAAAGCTAAATATGACTATTATGTAAGAAAAACTAATAATTTTGAAAAAACAAATATGGGCAAATAAGAAAAAATAGAAAACAAACCAGGAAGCTTAGAAAGGGTAATAAGAAAAATCTAACTTAAATAACTGAAAGAAAAGTTATTCTTTAAAAAGAATATGTAAAGTAAAGAAAAAATCCTATTACAGGCAATCACATTATAGAATTTCAATGGGAGAAGCAAAGCAACTAAAAGCGGGGCACTGCATGCCACTGTCACCTGCTTCACAGTTGCAATGAGAAACTAAATTGAAATCTTGTAAGAAGTGACATTTCGAAAAACTTCCAATTCTGCAGATAGAAAATGAAACACTTGGGCTTTTTTTTCTCGTATTTATATTTTCCAGGCTAAGGCATAACTTTATGCTATTATCTGCTGGCTACACAAGGTGGATTTCAGCTGTGGCCTCTGCAACAACAACTGCACACACAAACCCCAGGAATAGACATATTGATAATCTTGATATACCTGGGCCAATGTGCTGAACAAAGTTAAAATCCAGAATCCAACTTATGCCTTTGGACAGAACCAGCTTTGAAGTCTATAGGTCCAGACTCACATCTCACATATGCTAATTTCATCCTGGTAAAACATGTTACTGGATGAGTTGCATGATATATATCAAATGTATATCAAACTAGAAAGAGCAGCTGGACTGAGATTCAGCCCTAATGACTGTCGCATCATTTGGGCCACTTTGAGAAAGAAGTTCAGCAGAAAGAAGGCACACCTTAAGCTCAAAATTGAAAGAGTAAAAAGAATGACAAAAAACATATTACCTGCAAGGGGGAGGCAAGGATAATAAGGAGGAGAAGGGGACAAAATATGAGGATCACTCTCATGCTACTTCATAAACACACATAGTGCCTGTGCCCATCATCTAAACAGAAGAACAAACTTGTCTAACATTCTTCAAAAGATCTCATCAAACACAACAAGAAAGCAGCATAGCATGGATAAATAACTCTTGCCTCATGACAAACAAGGAAATATTTATGGAAGGCTATTAAACTTGGATTACCAAGATATTGGAGCAGTTGCAGAGTCACCAATCAGCTCTGCTGACTAAATACATATTTATAAATGCTTAGCTGTTCTGTTTACCCAATGGACCAAAATGGCTTATTCATTCTGTTCTGGTTTTATTTGGGTCTATCAAGTACAGTAAATGTGCAGTTAGGCACATAATAAAAACTCCTTTAGAAAAGTAATTACATTACCTTACACACAGTAGATTTTTCTTTCTCAAACACCAAGAGCAACCGGATCATTTCACATACTCCTAGGTTCTTATAAAAAAATATACTGACACACACTAATTACTGAACTGAAATCTTGCTTAGAGATGTAAAGTCCAATGCAAACATTTACAAACGAAGCAGGGCCCCCTGCAAACCACTAATTTAAGCAGTGTATTTGCTGTGGCACCAACCACCCGAACAGTTCGTTCTCCACATCCTATTAGGAAGAAATTCTTCCCTGTGAGGGTGGTAAGGCACTAGCACAGACTGCCCAGGGAAGTCACAGCTTCTATCTAACACTACCTCATCCCTGGTAGTGTTCAAGGCCAGGTTGGATGGGTCTCTGAGCAACCTGATCTAATAGAAATTGTCCCCACCCATGGCAGGGAGCTGAAATAAGAAGCTTTAAGATCCCTTCCAACCCAACCCATTCTTTGATTCTATGATCCCACAGGGTTTGTGAGAGTTGGGTGCGGTGGAAGAATATAATAGACCCACAGGCAAGTACTGCAAGGACTGCTGATGTGGCTTCTGAGGCCCTGTTCACATCCAGGAGAAGACACCAGAGTCCCATTAGAGCCTCCCCTACCACAAACCACCACCCTCCAGCTTGGCTACCCCAGGCTGACAAGATCAACACCATGCATCTTCCTCAGGTAGAGGCCATGGCCAACTAGTTTAAGTGCCTGAACTAAGAGAGCAAAAGAGGGTAATTTCTCTCTTATTTTTATCTCATATTTGATCAGTGAATTGAAGTTCCAAAAATATTAACCTAATTGCTCTGCCTTATGGTTAAAGCTCAGTTCAGGAAGAAATGGCACATTGAAGCCTATTAAATCTGTAATTGAAAATACAACATGCTCTCATACATTAAGCAGACTAGGAGCATGTTCAAAAATCATGACTCAAAAACCTGACTAGACACATAAGTGATCCTGGATTTAGGTTTTCTAGCTCAAAGTCTGAGTTTACTTATTTTGCTAATTTTTGAAACATGACATGCTGTATAAACTGATTTGTTGGAGAGTATTTGCATATCATATTATACTGCCATTATCAGAAATATCTGCTGACAGGTTTTTCTTCCAGTCTTTACAAATCAGTTTATTTTACAACTGGTCTGAAAACTCAGGGTTTCCAGTACATTTGCTCCTTTCAATATCATCTACAAGCAGTGCACACCCCCTCCATGAGAGAGGCTTCCACATCATGCAATGCTTTGTGTAACAACAGCATTTCAGCAGATTTTGTGGCTGGACAAAAGAAAGTAATATTTCATAGGAAGAGCGAAGCACCATCCAAAACAACATTCAACATGATTTCAAATTTCACTGTGGATTTTAACCTGACTGCTACTAAGGTTGCTTGAGTCCAAAAAAAAAAAAAATCCCCTTTGCTGAAAATTTCTGTTCTTATTCTTGATGAATAGAAGACCAGTGCAAAACAGTCCTGCTTTACTGCTCTGAATCAGCTGGAGAAAAGTGCTTTGAATGGAGTGAAGATGCAGCCAAAACAAGGTTTGTAGGACAAAGTGGCACCTTCCCAAAGACTGCCCTGCTTAGCTGGAAAGAAGCTTGTAGAGTTGAGAGATGTCAGAAACCGACAGTACAAGTGGCTTATTCAGCTCCCAAATCAGCACAGTTTGTTCTGCTTTCAGATGACAAAAGAGAAATGCCTTCAGGCACATCCAGCCGCTCTGTGCTGGGGATACTTATTTATGAAGCATGGTGGTATGGAGCGCGTGTGTTATTTTGCATCTCTCTGTAAATCCTCACAAGGTCTCATAGTTTTCTGTCTCATTTCCATCTTCTCCCTCTTCCCACCCCAGGAACTGAAGTCTGGCCACTCCCTAAACTCGCCTTCAAATTCTTTCATCCAACCTGCTGCTTTCTGGTTTCCTGCTGCTCAAGAAGTTTTCACTTCAACTCCTTCAGGTCCATCAATCTGCTGCTCTAGCAAAGCCACACACTATTATTATTGACTTACTAAAGAGTCATGTCCATTCTGCCAAGAACAGAATTCATTCCTCCTCCTGCCCCAAAGCACTTAACTGCAGAAACTGATGGATCCATTTTGCAAGAACCTTAACTCTGTAAGACAGTTCCATTCCATTCTGCTTCCTCCTGTGAGAGTGCAGGACATGCAGTGGGTTTCCTACACCTATGGCAAAGCTGGGCTAAACCATGGCTGCACTCACACTTTCAGAAATATCCAGCTAAATGGACAGACATTTCAGTGAAATGTTACCACCAGAACCACCAGTTTCTGTTCAGGATATGTGTCAGAAGTTTAGCCAGGGAGTTTGAGCTGTTTCTGAACCAGAGACACAGCTAGTGTGTTCCTGAACATCTAACTCTATACAAAACATATACCTACAAATGTATATGCTCTGTATGTGTATTTGTCATCTGGATGTCACTGGGATAACCAGACAACAAGATCCTGGGGGTGCAGCTCCTTAAAGAAGAACACAGGCACAGCTACTGATTTTTGGTGGGTTTTGACCAAGTTATAAGGAACAAGGCCAGATTTCTTGGACTCCAGGAAAAGGAAAAGAAACAACATAATGGGAAATTAATAGGTGATTTACAACAGAAGTAATTACAACTGATAACTTCATTGTGTTTCTGAAGGGTTTGAGGAGAGCAACTTGCCATTCCTGCCAAGTTTGGAGAGCCTGCCATCATTCATGGATAGGTGAAAATTTGAAACATGCAACAAGAAAGGATGAAGTGAATAGAATTTCTAAAGGGCATTACTGTTTTATAACCATGACTCAGCCTTTCATCTGGGACATAAGAATTAGGTCAAGAGGCAAGTAATGAAATATTTCTTAAGCTGTTGGCTGGATCCTCTACCATTGCTAATTGATGCAGAGATTTTTCAATAGAACTATGGCAACGTGGCCAAGCTCCAGGTGTGCTATATTCTATTCCTATTCTATTCACCGTGATTGGGAAGCACAGTGTACCAGTAAGGACTGTGTATCTTTAATAAATATATACAGACACAAACAGGACATACACAATACAGAGCTTGTTAAAAATTCAGAGAGTTGTCAGTCTTTTAATTTAAACCAGAGTTAAAGTTCATATCTTTACAGCAGTGTGATGTCATCTGTCTGAATAAATCTAGAGCTGCATCTCATTTAGTAAGATTACATGGTCAGAGGAGAAGCAATCTGGCTTGAATATTTCTTGGCTGAATGGTTTCAAAAGCATCTTTTGACACTAATTTGTTGAATGGATGATTGCGGGTAACAGAAAAACAAATTAAAAGTTTTAAGTGCTTGGGCTAGTTCCTTAGCTAGTAGAAAAGAAAGGTGGTCCATTAATTCAACAGAGCTTTGCTTATTTGCTTATTTGTATCTACAGAAGATCCAGCACTCTGTTTAATGTGACTATACATATACTCAGAAGACAATTTATTCTGGGACTGGGCATCCTTCAGCCGCACATGTCAACAGAAATGGGAACATTTCTCAGCTTCAGAAGTTGCAGAATTAGTTCCTGTGTTCTTGCCACTACAACAGCTGGGAAACCACTGGAGGTCCTGTTCTGCCAGCCATAGGGAATTTGGTGGACACAAACATATGTGGCTTTTACATATCTAAACTGTATGGTCTAATTTCCAACAACAGATAAGTATTACATGCTCATATACACTCATCACATAGTGAAAACTCCCCAATCTTTAAAATTAAGCCATACCACTATCAAGACAAATACAGGTACTCTCTTCAGAGCCTGGCCCTGAGTTTCTCCCAATCTAACATACATCTTTTAGCCTCCTATCTTCTCTTTTCAGATTAAATTATATATTAGGAAGAAATTCTTCCCTGTGAGGGTGGTGAGGCATTGGCATAAATTGCCCAGAGAGGCTGTGGCTGCCCCATCCCTGGTAGTGTTCCCAACCAGGCTGGACAAGGCTTGGAAAAACCTGGTGTAGTGGAAGGTGTCCCTGTCCATGGCAATGAGGTTGAAACAAGATGAGTTTAAAGTCCTTTCCAACCCTAACCATTCTATGACTCTACAATTCTTCATCCTTTTCTCTACATGCCTGTTGTGTTCACATGATCAGTACAAACTGCTGCTTTTCCAGCTTCCTACTCCTGTTTTGCTCTTCCCCATCTGCTCTCCTGTACTATTACACTGTCCCAGGCAGCTGATGTAAGTGTGCAGGTTATTAACCTCTTGGCTCATTCCCCTTCCCTGTGCACTACAGGCAGGTAGCACATAAGAATCAGCAACAATGATAACACACCTGAAAACAGATATTATCATAGGGAGTAAATAAAGAAAAAGTTTTAAGATAGAAATGGGAAAAGAGAAAATACTCAATAACCAAAAAAAGGTCTGCCTGCATGAACCTGGCCCCTGATTTTAGTTCTACAGAGCAATATAAAGGGATGGTATTGAAATGATGCACTTGTTTATTACATGCTGGGGTTTCCTGAGTTTGTGTTTTGAGGGTTTTTTTGGCTGGTTGGGGTTTTGTTTATTTGTTTTAAAGCACAACACAAAATCTGGCACTCTACCCCATATTCTGGTTTCCATTGCATAGCATTTCCATTTCCATGAGCATAATACAGATGGATCCCACAGTTGGTCATATGCATGACCACTCAGAGCCAAATTTTAACTGAATTTAGGAAAATATTCTTGGAGCTTCTAATCAGCTCTCAGAATTAGGTTTTTTTTCTTACTTTAAAAATTATTTTTAGTCAGAAGGGTTATTTGCACATCAGTTTAGGCATCCCAGAAACAAAACTGTTCTGCAGTCATTATATTTCAGAGGGAAATCAGTCTCCATACATCACTGGAAGGTGTCTGCCAGCTGCAGTCAGGAAGCATCTCCCCTTCATACCACAGCAATTAAAAGATCATGTAATTACAGCTGATCTTGTGCCCACGGAAGTCAAAGGAAAACCATTCATTGACTGTAATGGGCTTTGGAGCAGGTTCAAAATTTCTCCAGCATATGTAATCCTGACACTTCGGAAACCAAAAGCCTCCCAGTTTAACTACACTCCTCCATAGCTAAAAAAGGAAGAAAGTGTTTTCACATGACAATAATCAAGGCTCCATTCCCTTTGAAAGAAAAGCATCTGCCTTAAATCTAAAGGACTCAAACCTTTTGTCCAAAAAGAAAGAAAAATTCTGAAGAATATAACTCAGGATTGCCCCTTCTTTCACCAAAAGCTCTTTTTTTGTTAATTATCTTGGATCATCCATGAGTGTGGGATAATAAAAAAAGGCACAGAGGAAGTTTGCTGAGCTCTCACCTTTGTGGGGGTTTCTATTGTATATTTTTAAGTTTTAAAGTTTTGTCTTTTCAAGAGAAAGCCAAAACTTCCACTAAGGGAACAGAATAAACCCCCACCCTCAAACCTTTTCCAATCATCTCATTTCCTCAGCTAAAACCCATTATCTGCACAAATCACCATTTTAGGGAAGAACAGCCTGAATCTTAAAATCACCTCATACCATATCACAAAATTTATAATAAATCCTTTTGTATGCATAATAAACATTTCAACCCTCCTGTTATTTTTTTCCTGCCATCAAGTGGTATCTGCTCTACACACATTTTAATACTGAAGAGGTTTCTGAAGGAGCTTTTTGTTGAATTATTTTATAGTCACTATTGAGGAATAACTCCAGAGAGGAAGATACTTAATCACTGCTGGAAATCCCCAGGTAGCTCTGCAAATGCACTGGCTTTTGTGACCAAGATGCATTTACCATGTTTATTAGCATTTTCTTGACTTCTGAGGAGTTTGTAGCTCTTCAGACAGACTTAATTATTCTCAGATTGCCTTGCTAGGCATAAGACAAATGTATCTACACACCTTAACTCCATCCATTTCTCTGCACTCCAGCCATGGATCTAAGGAGCCTCTGACAGGGAAGTTCATTATATTAAATTCACCTCTGAAAAAATCTTATGGTTTTACCCCTCCAAATGAAAGTCAAGACTAACCCATCCTGAGAAGGCAATGAGAAATTCTCACTTAGCCTGAAAATTTGGTGTCCTGAGGCATTGATCTCCAAATCCAATTATTGCTCTGAAGTAACACTCTCCAAACATCCACATGATCTATAAACTCAGGCCTGATTTCAAAAATTGCTATATTTAAGTTCTTGTAGCTGTTGGTTACTTCCATTGAGACAGAATTCATATCTGGAACAGGACTAGAGGTATGTCCACAAGACAGGATTCAGTCACTGTCTATAATGAAGTACACCACAAACTACAGCCAGAGCATGACTGAAATGCCTCCACACCCAGGATGCCAAGATGCCCTTGGGCATCTCAAAGCAATCTTGACCCAGCCAAGAGCCCTCAGCAGGCTGAGATGGAGCAAAGGCAAAACTGGACATTTTCATGAACAGTGGCAGCAGTTTGACCACACACACATGCTAGACATCTAAGCTAAACAGATTTCACCTTTAGCAACTGCCATATTTTTAATTTATTCAAGCATCTCTGCAGTCTCAGCTTCACAGAATTAAACAAAACAAAGCAAAATACAATCACAAAAAATGACCCAAAAGGACATTGCTTGCCCAGAGGACAAGTTACCTTTGGACCTGACCTTTTTCATTTAGGCAGTAAAACACTGATAGTTACAACCTCTTCCCAACATACAGGATGCCTGAAGCAATTAAAGAAGCTGCTGGAAGGGAACAGGGAATGCATTAATCCATTGAACAGGAGAGTGCCACCCGTTCATGTTCTCCCGAGACAGATGAGGCAAGCAACTGCCTGATCCAGGAAACATCTGCTGAACAAAATCAAAATTAATGATAACCAGAATGAGCTCTTTGATGGCCAATTCTCACCCAGCTGCCAGGAGCCATCAAAGAGCCACTCATGGCAGCAGCCAATTAGTTAGTAAAGCAGCAGAGTTTACAGGAGCAGGATCTGAGCTCAGAACAGTGGCTCTGATGCTCCTTTGGGTGGATCTGCAGCATGCTGATGCATGGAAAGCCTTGTCTGCACATTTTTTGCCCTGAAATGCTCCAGGGTTGGAGTTTATCATAGAATCACCGAACGGGTTGGGTTGAAAAGGACCCTAAAGCTCAGCCAGTTCCAACCCCCCACCAGGAGCAGGGACACCTTCCCCTAGCCCAGGTTGCTCCAAGTGCTGTCCAACCTGGCCTTGAACACTTCCAGAGATGGGGCATCCACAGCTTCTCTGTGCAACCTGTGTCAGTGTCTCACCACCCTCACAGGAAAGAATTTCTTCCAATATCGAATCTGAATCTACCATTGTTCAACTTAAAGCGATTCAGATCCCCTGCCAGCACCCAAACCTTGACTTGCACCCCCAAGACCAGCATGCAATTCTGTACTAAGAGAGCAGGGGAAAAAAATTTTAAAACATCTACCATGTGACACTAAGAGCTGTCAGGCATGTGTTAGGCACAGACTGTTGGAAATTCCACAGCAGCACACCCCTTCAAGTGTGTAAACTCATGCTTGTTTTAAAAAGTTACTGCAAGAGTATTCAACACCAACACACACTGAAATAAAACTGGGTTTCCTACCTTTTCTTCTTGTAACTTCAAACCTTCTGGAGTCCTATAATGAAAAAGAGAATATTTTGTGGTGGTTTTTTTTATTAAATACAAGAATTGTTCAAAGGCAGTATGAACAGAACCCCCTAGAAACATTGCTAATAGTCCCAGAGAAACATCTATAAAGCTCAATACAGTAAGTGAGGAGTAATTAGCAGCATACTCTTCAGTTTGTCCACAGATATTTAATGAATAAACATATCACCTAGAATGATTCATCATTGTGTGATAAGTATCATTGTAAAACATGATATCCTTCTTTAAGATTTTTTTTCCACTATCCATATTGAAAAGGAGCAGTTGGGAGGGTTATTATTACTACAACAAAGGTTTGGGGTTGTGGAGGGAGGAGTCCTTGTAGATACTTATAACAGACTTGTTCAAATACCTGAGTAATTTCAAAGCAACCAGACTACTCATGCCTATAGCTGAGGGCTCATTTCAATCCAAGCACACCTACACAATTTGCCATTTTTTTGCAAAGCATCACAACCAGCTCTAGTAAAGAAACTTCTTTTAAAACACTGCAGAGAGTCTCAAAGGGTATCGAGTTCCCAAACAACACACTTTGCTTATAATAATGGTAAGCAGCTAAAGAGGAATAAATATTTAATTCCAAGGAGTAACATTATTTATGGGTTAATTACAAATACATCTCATTTCTATCCTTCAAGCTACTTCTTGAAAACAGTATTAAAAATAGTGGAATCATGAACTGTTAAAAGATGATCTGGAGCATCTCTGCTATGGAGACAGAGAGTTGGGATTGTTCAACCTGGAGAAGAGAAGGCTCCAGGAAGACCTTGGACCTCTCCTTCCAGTACCTAAAGGGGGTCCAGGAGAGGGACTTCGGACAAAGGCATGGAAGGACAGGACAAGGACAGAGGGCAGGGTTAGATTGGATATTAGGAAGAAATTCTTGCCTCTAAGTGTGGTGAAGCACCACCACAGGTTGCCCAGAGATGGTGTGGCGGCCTCATCCCTGAAAGTGTTTGAGGCCAGGTTGGACAGGGCTTGGAGAAACCTGGTTGAGAGGAAGGTGTCCCTGCTAAGGGCAGAGTGGGCAGAAGCAGGTGGGGTAGAAACAGATGAGCTTTGAGGTCCCTTCCAAATTAGCATATGATTCATTCTGTGATCTTGCATGGAGTCACATCGACCTGAACATTGACATTCAAAAGTGTTCACTAATACCAGTGGACCCCAAAGTGCTATCAAGCCCCAGCACTGTCTCCAGCATGGTATCCCCCACAGCACAGATACAGGGAAGAGGAACTAAGTCCTCCAGACCCCTGACAACAGCTGGAAACAGCAGGTTTCCACTCTTGTGGATGTGCTAGTTTAGTTTCATTTCCTTCCCTTAGGGCTCACTGTTTTCAGATGTTTATCAGTGAATGAAATAACATGAAGGTTCCTCTTTTCCTTTAGATAGAAAGGTAACACTTGGCCTCCCCAGACATCTGAGCTTTCTGGCCTATGTGATGCTTATTATAGTTTTGGGTTCTTGTAAAAAAGGTGTAAAAGTACAAGGCAAAGCACAGTGCTTGGGATCTAATGGAATATGTTCACAGTCCCCCCTGCAGCACAGAGCATTTCACCACAGGGTGACTGGAAAAGGAGAAAGCTACCATGGAGCACACAATAAAAAACCCCGACTTTTCCAACATGAAAGATAGAAATAAAAGAAAAAAATCAGCTTGTGGGGGTAACAACACCACCTTCTTAGTGAACTCCAAAGATCTTATCTCCTCACCTGAGCACATCTGACAACACCAGGTAACTCAAAGAGTTTTATTACTGCTGCATTACACATCACACTCTGCAGTGCTGTAGTTACCTATTTACTGCCTACAGAAATGTTTCTTTCTGCCTCCTGCCCCCTCCCAGGACCCAGTGGTGGGCTTTGTCCTGCACTGTGGACCTCCTGGGGTCTCCTCCAGTCCTCCAGGGGCCACCTCACATCACTCATCTCCTGGTCCAGCTCCACTCAAACACAGTAACAGTTTACACTGTGTCCTTTGTCACCACTTGTGCAGGCAACAGATGCTGCTTCTTTTTCCTACAAGTGACCAGCAAGCTGTCTTTCTTAAAATCAAAAGCTTTCACCAAATCCAAGAAGGATCAGAACAGCAGAAATGGTCTCCTCCAAGTCAGCTGAGGGGGATAAACACAAAAATGGGTATTTGCTTATATAAATACTGTCATTATTCCCTGTAGGATGCTACCTCAGTGATCCTGAGCAATATGTAAAATGGCATTCAGGATTAGTACAGACTTCAAAGCATTTATCCTCTTTAGACAGCAAAGCTCCGAGCTGTGCAGGCAGTTATACTCCAGAGACCTCTCCAAGCTTTTCAAAATATTAGTTTGAGAGGTGGGGCACAGGATGAAAAACCTCAGCTACGGCTGCTATCGTTAAGCTTGTGCACATGTATCATAAGCAAAAGGGAAGAGCACTTTTAAAGATCCCCAGAGTCCCTCACTTGAACAAGCTGTTTGAATTCTCTGCAGTTCAAAAGCTTAGAAACAGTAAAACTAATTACAACTATTAGATTGATCAAAAGAAGATAGACAATCAGACTCTATTAAAAAATCCAAATGTCAGCTCACTTTTATATTAAATGCCCTTTTTGCATTTATATGTCTGCACAGACATCATGAAAAACAAAGGATAGTCTTTAAAGTTTCCCTTCTTTACTCTGCTCCCTTTATAATCATAAGTTCTAATGAATGTAAACTACCCCCAAAAAAACAGACGTAGGATTCAGAGGAAGAGATTGTTAGAACTGCAATGGGAGAACATGAGGTTCAGGCTGCAAAACATCACTTCTCATTCCTGGAAAAACAGCAGCACTTGGTGTGTCCCCCAAAACATCCACTCCATGGAGAAAACATCAATGACACCAAGAATGCTTAAGATTTCAGGAAAATACAGAGAAAAAATGGGAAAAATACCTGGCAACCACACCAGGGCTTAAAGAACAACACAGAAAGGTATTAGCTCCAGGTAGAGACCTTTCTTGAAGTCTAAGATACTGCTCTCAGGTTCAAAAGCAAAAAAAAACCCAAACCACACAGTGGTTTTAATAGTGTTACCAGTAGAGAACCAAACTATTTTGATAAAAATGACACTAAAGTTCTTGAATGCATTGCCTGAGGAACACTTTTCTGCAGAAGCCATAAAGCAGATGGTTATAAATGAGACTTATTTCATGGGCACCATTTAATGACTGCAAATTCCTTTAACTAAAATTCTAATTTTATCAGAGCATAAATCATATGCTTTGAAGGGAAAAATTTGTTTCAGATTTTCCAGTCCTTCTAAAAAATTTCTTCGTACACCACTTTAAATAGCATTTCATTAATGCAGCGCAACAGTTTTGTCAGGGTTCACTTTTAGCACCTATTTTCCTACTTTTTAATGTTAGTCAATTGAGTACAGAATAAAAGGTCCTTCTCTTCTGTATCTGAAGTGCCTAATCATTGTTATGTGGAAATCAATGTAGTATGTTTGCTTCAGTCCTGCCTTTCACCAGACATGCAGCTACTGAAAAACTGCATCTCCAAAAGACCAACCAACCCAGTGTCATCCAGTTTTATCACTAATTTTCTCTGGATTAGGAGGGACAAAACTAAAAATCAAAATGCAGTTCAGTACCTGCTGTCACACTCCCCTGTAGCTGCTGTGTGTTGTACCAACACCTGCGTGAACCTGAAGCAATTTAACAACTGTTCTGCACAAAGCCCTTTCCTGCTCTTACAAAGGCAATGCCAGTGTCCCGTAAGACAGCATCTAGCTGTCCTGCCAAGGCATAATAGCTGGTTTGTGTTATATGTCCTGATTAATGCTGAATCATGGGCCCACAGAAGAGCAGAGCACTGGTGATAAATCGGATTCCATACAGAACAAACATGGGGCATTGGGAACTTCATTGTGCAGAGTTAAAATACAACAACACAGAGGGAATACACAATATAAAACACTTCTTGGTAGCAAATGTGTTGCAAACAGGTTTAGTGACTGTCATTAGCAATGGATTCAAGCAGCAAATCCACTTTTGGATTTCATATAGGAAACACAGAATGGTTTGGGTTGAAAGGAAAACACAAACATGGGGCATTGGGAACTTCATTGTGCAGAGTTAAAATACAACAACACAGAGGGAATACACAATATAAAACACTTCTTGGTAGCAAATGTGTTGCAAACAGGTTTAGTGACTGTCATTAGCAATGGATTCAAGCAGCAAATCCACTTTTGGATTTCATATAGGAAACACAGAATGGTTTGGGTTGAAAGGAAAACTAAAGCTAGTTCCAACAAATCCACTTTTGGATTTCATATAGGAAACACAGAATGGTTTGGGTTGAAAGGAAAACTAAAGACCATCTAGTTCCAAACCCCCTGCCATGGGCAAGGACACCTTCCAGTAGACAAGGCTGCTCCAAGTCCCATCCAACCTGGCCTTGAACCCTTACAGGGATGAATCCAGTATTGAGAGATTCACACACAAATGAGCATTTCCCCCCTTTTTATTACTAGTCTCTGATCCCACAAGCATGGACCACCAAGGCTAGTACCAAACAGGTACCAATTGCCCCCAAGCACATCAAGCCATAGGATAATCTCGTAGAGGTTTCGGTCTCCTGCCCTTTAATACTGATATAGATTTTGACAAAAGTCACCCCTTTTTATGACCAAATGTCATCATATGGGACTTTGCCCAAAAAAACCCCAACCCCAATTAATGCATCACATGGAAGAGATGCAGAACAGGTAACACATTCCAGATCCACAAGTTGCCTGTATTGCTAGCCTGTAGCAACCCCTTTCCAGACATTTTGTGGGAGAGAGCACAGCACAAGCGGATAAATCAAAGCCAGTCCCTGCTGCTGGGCTCATGCTGGGTCTCACAATAAATCAGACATTACTTCTGCACACATCAGGTCTCCAGGGACCTGCTCTCAGGATCAGCCTAACTGCTGTACAATTTCTAAATATACAGTCCTAACTCATTTAGCAAATTAATAAAGAAGTGACTGTTCCTATTAATAGAGTATCATGCCAGGGAATTTTTTTCCTCCCTTCAGAGCATTCTCTTCCTTATCTCCGGTGAAGGGTCAAGCAAAGAGGGTAAATTCAGACTAGATATCAGGAATAAATTCTTCCCTGTGAGGGTGGTGAGGCACAGACACAGGTTGCCCAGAGAAGCTGTGGCTGCTCCATCCCTGGGAGTGTTCAAGGCCAGGCTGAAAGGGACTTGGAGCAACCTGGGCTTGTGGAAGGTGTTCCTGCTCATAGCAGGAGGCAGAATGACTCTGGTTTTAAGGTCGCTTCCAACCCAAACCATCCTATGAAATGATACAGACACCCAATACAGGAATGGCGAAACATTCTGCATACAGACTGTAGCAGAGGTTATGACTAATACACAACAATCATGATTTTCTGTTTACAACCATGAATACAGAATGTTTTCAAAAAATATGCTAATCAGGCAGTTAACATCAAACTTTCTTTTTTTTTGGATCAGTAGTGAGGGGGGAAAAAATAGACCACATGCTAGTGTTTGGAGAAAGCTTGCTATCAGTACAGACACTAACAATTTAGATTTGTCCTGTTTGGTATAAACAGAAAAGCTCTGATGTCTCACATCACACACTATCATCTGCTCATCCATACGGTAACTAATTGAGATAATTGCTGTATGTCTGATTTTACTTACTACTATTTCTGAACTTCAGATGAGAAACCCAGGTAGGGCTCCATAAATTTCCACATTGTCATAGGGAAGCTCATGGGATGGCTGATTTTAGAACCCCCAAATTTGCAGATATACTCTTGCTAATAGTAAAACCTGAGAATTCCCCTGCTTGATCATAGAAACTAAGTAGAACTGTATTCCTTTAAAAACTACTGCTACAGTCTTTGTTTTAAAGGAAGAATATGCTACATTTGGACAAAGAAACCCCACAAACAGTCCATATTTATTCTTTTAAGGTTAAATAGCTTCTGAACAGAATATCAGAAAGTGTAACTGTCTGCCACATCGTAGCCAAGTTAGAGATTGCCTTTGATTTCTTTTTCATTTGCAAGATGTTTTACTGTGTTCTGATTCTCTTCAGGAACATACCAGCATTTCCCCATCTAGGTATGATTTTTCACAGTTGCTCAACTGTGACATGAGAAAAACTTGGACTCCATTCCTGTGGTCAGTTTGTGTCACAGCTCAGCACAGAGCTAGACACCATGAGCCCACAGTACCTCTGCTCCCCAGGGACAGCACCCAAGCACCCGAAATTCAAGGTCATTAACATCCAATGCACTACAATCTGCAGGGAAGGCTCCCCAGCAGCAGCCAGAGGAGCTAGTTCTCTTAGATGGAAGGTAACAGCAAACTGGGCAGGATCATGACAAGGTATCACACACTGCATCTTACCAGAAGTTTAAACAACATAATGGAAGCAGGATTTCAGTTCTGTAAGGGACTGCAAACAAGAGGGTTGCAACTTCAAGTTGTGCTTTAGATGCATCTTGACAATCCCTGACACTCACTATTGAGCCATAACCATTTATATAAATCAAAATTCTTCTAATTTTATGCTGTTATTCAAGAATACAGTACCTGCCTTGTCCCAAGTAGCCCAACATTCACATTTTCTAGCACTTCAAGCGTAACAGTATCCCAAAAGATACAGCATTTAATAAACCCTCTGAGTACAACCCCAAAAGATACAGCATTTATTAAACCCTCTGGGTACACAGAAGGTAGGTGGGGTTTGAGAATACAGAGAAAGGACCTCAAAATGTATACAAATACTATCAATATATTCCACAGCACCCTGAACTGCAGATGCTCTGACAACCAGCACTCAGAGTAAAAGCTTCTCATCTCCACAGGGATAACATACTAGTTAAGATTTAGAATACTCTACAAAAAAGCAATTACAGCCTGTTAGAGATACTACATAAATGCAGGTAACAAGGAATGAATTATCACTACATACCAAAGTGATACAAAAATAAATGTAAGTCTTGTCTCCCTGTACCTTCATTAATGTTTAAAACAGGAACAGGCTGTAGCCTAATATAGCTTTAAATTCAAATCTGATTCCGTCCTTCCTTTCTCCAAAGTGACCGAAAAGACGGAAGAACATGCACATGGCAAAGAACACATTACTCCTAATAATAATTAAAATAAATACCAGGATATTAGAATTTCAACTGTATTTGAAATTGATACACTGTGCCCATCTTATTCCAGGCTCATGCTCTGAAATTGTGTGTCTATTTGAATTAGAAGCAAAAGCTTTTATCAAATGCCTCTGCAATTTTGTACCTTGCTTCCCAAAAATGTTTCCTAGTCTGTTATATTAGCAAATATGACTTTGCTGGGAGAAGGAGTACAAAACCATCCTTATGACTCCCTTACTGCTTGGAATAACCTACTGTGGTCTTCAGATGCACCAATGAAGAGATGCAACATTTAAGAATCTGAATGTAACTAGGAATTTCAGCAATAATTGATATTCCTAGAGAAGCACAGGTGGGGCTATGAGTAGACTCCAGAGGGATGCTTTATCCTGGGCAGGATGGCACTGAAGGGCTGCTCTGACCAAGCTGTTTTCAGTCATGGTAAAATTTGAGATACATTTATACTGGGAGATTTTAAGCAGTTCAGGTGCCATAGAACCATACATATATAGAATGGTTTGGGTTGGAAGAGATTAAAGATCATTCCAGTTTCAACTTCCTGCCGTGGGCAGGGACACCTTCTATTAGACCAGGCTGTGCAGGGCCCCATCCAACCTGGCCTGGAACAGTTCCAGGGATGGGGAATCTACAACTTTGTCAAGTAATAATTAACAAATAAAAAAACCCAGATAGCCAACACCTGCCAAATGCCAGCAAGAAGAAAGTTCTGGTGCCTTGAAAAGAGAGCATGTTTACTACATTGATTAGCATAAAAATAACAATTAGTATAATTATGCATGATCCTTTGAGGACAGTGATATAATTTAAGGTATAAAACAAGTTAGGATAGCAAACAATGGGTAAGAATGATCAAGATACTGAGATATTGGTACAGCTTTTCTAGTTTACCCTCAAACTGTGCTGTCAGAGTGCAGATTAGAGATAGCACTACACATCAACAGTGCCTTACTCCTTAAGGGGAGCACAGCTAAGGTACATCAGAGGTATGAACACCTTGCAGCACACAGAGGGAAAGGCAAATGTGCCAGTGCTTGGATCTAGAGCCACTGATACTTGTGTGAGCACATGGATCATCCCCTGTGAGCTCTGTGTGGATGAGTCTCCCCAGGGACAGAGCTCTTCTCCTTGTGGGAGCAAGGCAGGGCTGTGCACAAGTTCATGCAGTCTCCTGAGATTTGTTAACTAAAAGGACGGGTGGCAAAAAAAAGCATGGCATGAAAGCCAAATTAAAGCAATTAAGTATTTCTAGAAAACCACAGAGCAGTTATAGTTCTGTAGCCCTGAGCAAACCACAGGACACCTGCCAGCCTTTACTCTAACTGCTCAGATTGATGACCCCCAAATATTTAACAATTCAGCACAAAACTACCCATGTACCACAACACAGGATTATTCTTTACTTTCACACTATCAGGCTAGGACAGTATTGTCCAGGCTACCCACCAGCAGTGCCCCAGAAAACATAACACAGAATTTAATTTCTAAGATGCAGCTCTGTGACTACAAGTGTTAGAGGAGCTCCCTGCAGCAGATGAAAGACCCACTCCTTAAAGGTCTGATGAAGACCTGCAGCACTGCTCTGCTCACTGAGAAAGGAGATGCAAAACTTGCCCCAAGAACCATGGCAAAATGAGCTTGGCTTCAGCACACACAGTAAAGACTCTCACAGAGAAAATAGGGAATGGGAGAAGGAAAGTTGGCTGTCAAATTTCAATATTTAATAAGATGTTTTTGAAAAATACCCCAGGAGGTAGAAAAAAGCATCCTGAGCTACTACTGTGGATTACTTTGTAGAGACTGAGTGGACTAGTGCTGCTGGCTTTCCATCAGTTCTCCTCCAAATCAGACTCTGAGGTTATTTCAGATGTGGTTTGTTTGCCTCTTTCTCTTCTGCTCATGATGGAAATTCCCTTCACTGCCACCAGCAATGACTCTCAGAGCTACATTTTTTGAGAATTCCTTTCTAGAAAGAAGAGGTGACCTCAGATCACATCACCTGGTGCTTTACGGGCAACTCAAAGTCCTTCTAAGCCAGGACAGAGCTGCCCATGAAGCGTGGTCACCTCTAAAACATCCAACTCAAACATAGAATCTGCCTTTCTAAAGGCAGAGGCAAAAACTTGTCCAAAAATAACACCCCAGAGTGGTGAGCTCTGTATGTTTAGGTATTTTAGCATATGTTCCACTCAGTAGGACTTAGGACCATGATGGTCCAACCCTGAGAAGCTGCACACAATTCCATGTGCAGCACCCAGAAGCTTCAGGAGCTTTCCAGCACCCCCTGCAACCAGCCATGAGAAGTTTGGTAGTGTAAGAGACACATCAGTATTATCCAAAACTGATACAAACCAGCCGAGTTGCAGCTTTCTAGTGAAATACCAATGCTGCCCTTTATTAATTTAGATTTTGTATTTTAGCTCATTCTACACCATTGGAATTTCATACTGCATGCAAATGTTTATTAACTATTCTCATCAGGACTAAAAATATTCCAGAAAGCAAACTTTTCTCAGGAACACCCCACAAATTTGAGGGGTGAAAAGGCTGAGCATCAAGAAAAACAAACACCATTGCTATGATAGAGCACTAATTTTCCATCAGAAAGACTGTATATTGTAGTCTTAATTTTCCTGTATAAATGCAAAGCACAACTGCAATAATTCTACCACAAACCATGAAGAAATCGATTTAGCAATCTGAACATAAATTAAGCAATGTTTTCAATTCAGTAAACTTGTTCCTATGTAGATCAGAACAAGTATTAGTGAAGGTCAGTGACCCATACCCAAGTATTTGCTTTGATGAAGTTCACAGGAATTTTCCATCAGAGTACACTTCAAATTACTTGACCTGTAAATTAACCCTTTACTCATTTATAAAACAATTTTAGTGAATTGCTAGGAGCATTTCTATTTGTGATTCAGTGTTTTTAAATGCATGTTAATGGAATTACATATTAATCAAAGCATAAAATTTGGTACCTAACTAGCTTCTTGTGAATAAGCTCCAAACTGAACAAAGCCAAACATCACTAGAAAAGGATTTCAAGTGGTTATTATTATTAAAAAGGTAATATGGTTAAAATATTTTCTGCAAGAGAAAAATAACTGCTGTTTTTTCTCAAAAGGTGTTTCCCTCAATTTCACTGGCCTACCTGAAAGCTATGCTAGGGCTTTCAGAATCATCTGTGTTTGGTGCCACACTGTGCAGATACTAATTTTTTTTGTGGAAACAAGCTTTCTGTACAGCTATTTTTTCAAAAATCTGAAGCATAACTTACATCCCTTGAAGCTATTTTAGCTGCATTCTTTGTACATCTGAAATTTTAATATTCACACTTGGTAAATTCTGTGCAAACCTGAGCAAATACATTTCTAGCTGAGATCTTTCTACCTCAAGCAAGATCAAGTAATTGGTACAATAACGTCATGGTTTTTAGAGAAAGATCAAATGAATTAATGTCTTTCAAGTAATATAATAGTTCTATGATTTATGTAAAAGTAAATTATTTGAGTAATGACTTTAATTCCTCAGAGTAATTTTTAAAATCAAAACTAATATGCATTAGTGAAGAATGAGTTTAACTGCAAAGGCATGCAAAATACTTAATTATTTTTAATTAAAAAAAGAGAAAGTGGTCTGAAACTCTACAAAAACATGTTTAACAGCACCAGTGTACTAGCCAAGAGTACACAGCAGCAAAATAACAGTGCAAGTGTGGAGGGGAACTGTTTTTCCTTCATTTTTACAGAACAGAGGACGGATACCTCAAGGAAAAAACATATGAGACAGAACTCAGAACTGCAGAATGCCCAACACCACTGAAGTGACTTTTGAGCCATGCTAAGCAGCAAAAAGCACCTTTTTAATTGGCTTAAACTATAATGCAGACAACAACTGTGGGTATCTGCAGATGGGATGTGACTGGGAGAAATGGGATTCTCCAAGTAGAACCAAATCCTGAGGCTTAAATAGATCCAATTGCAACAGGAATCCATCAAAGGCTTATCATTAGGCTGACACTGACTGATGTGCCTGCCAGTATGTAAGCGTTTGAGGAAATGGCAGTTAAAACAGTGAAGTCTCTTTTCCCTGGCTTGCTACACCATCTCCCACTTTCAGGCACTTGAGCAAACATTAAGCAAACACACAATACTCAAGTGCTAATGAAAAAAACTAAGCTTGTTTTAGCATTCATCATTTACTGCTCAACAAAGTCACTGTTCTATATTTTTATGGCCTTATTCACATGTCTCAGGCTCAGACACGTGAAAATCTGAGCCTACATCTGTCCAGCAGGCAGCACTGAGCTCTGGTGCAGAAAGCCACCACCTCTACTAGGACAGCCTGCACCCAGTGCCTGCCAGAACAAGGACCTGCTCCATCTACAGTACTGCAACAAGAGCCAACACTGTCACCTTCAGCACTGAAAATAGGTTCAGCTGCTTCTCCACTCCCCAAAGCCTGGGACTGAACACTGATGAGGGCATTACTGTCCTGCACTTGTGCATGAGGAGTCCCACTGAGACAGGCGTTAGGGGTGAATGAAGACAGCCCCTCACTACAGTCACTGGCTCTTGGGCCCTGTTCTATTGCTCTGTGCTTCACAGGAGTTTCACATAGAAAGTAAGGAGGAAAATGCTCTGAGCAATAATTTTGCTGATTCTCTCAGAACGACCTGTGGCTGTTTTCATTTCTGTAAGCAGCAGAAGAGATATTTTCAGGTTTCACCTAAAGGTCCAGTGACCCAAGTGAAGAGCCAGGGCAGTCTGCTTATTAAATTTAGTTTCATTGGTCCCAGCAGCCCCAGGACAGCACACTGTAAAGTCTTTGGGGCAAAGACAGCATCCCTACAGCAGCCAGATGTCCAATTTCGCTCCCAGATGACGCCAGTATGTGTAAGAGCTTCTGCTCTGCTGTTTGCCACTGACCTCCTCAACAGGTATTTAATACAAATATACATGGATAGACCCACACTTGTTTTCTGTTTTCAGTATGAAGAGCCTCAACAGAGCACAAAAATAGAAACCCAGGATCTGTAGAAGCAGCAGTGTTCAGTACCTCTTGATGCAATCTCCCCGCATCTGAATACAGCCTTCGGCTCCTGTCTGCGTCCATCCATCCCCTTGTGACCAGTGGGAAAACCCAAAGCAATACAAGAGAGCACCAAAAGCTTCTTGATGTCATCATTTCAAGTCTGTTGAAAACAAGAAAACAGTCATAGAACAATCATCTCACAGCAAAACCCAGCTCAGGTTCAGTAACACAGCAGAATTTTCAGCTGGCAGTGTCCATCCGTGTTCAGTCAGTGCGTATGGACCTCTAGAGCCTCCAATAGATTGTCAATGAATGTCCACATTGTAGCAGTTTTACTCCAAAACTATCCTCCTCAGGACATGCTTTTCAGAGTCTGCTCCTACACAGCACCTGCAAAACCAGAGTCCTGGGATTTCTATAACTACCATGGCTAAAAGCAGAGCACAAAGCACAATATTGTGGTACTGCAGAAGCCAAAGGGCGACTTTTATACCATCTCCATAACCCACAGCAGCACAGGGTCACTCACTCAGGGACTCACACCCATAACCTCAGCAGAGCTTCAGGAAAACCCCAGACACCCACCTTTGCTTCTCTGACCAGTGAAGGCTCCCAGGAATGTGACAGAAAGTATTATTCCCCTCCAATTCAGAGGCTGACACTGCCTCAAGCAGATACAGCCACTGTCACCCCCCTCAACTACAATCAGGTGTGCAGGGCCAGCCAGGGCTGATGGCTGACACCCAGCTCACAGGAACAGTAATCCTTCCTCCACAGGAGGTCACCTGCCCAGATGGACACCAAACCTACCCAAACTGAAAAGACAAAACAGATTGTGCAATGAAGAGGAATGAAATGTTTGTTTGACCACGATGAAAGTGATTCCCACTGGGGTAGTGATTTCTCCACTCATTCGGCTATGTCCCAAGCAGAGACATTTCTAATCCCCCCACACTCACCCTGTCATTTTCAATACATCCCCACTCAAGAGCAGCACCATCTCCCTGGCAGCACCCCACAGCAGCCCCACATCAGCTGCAGAGAACTAGGAAGATTCAAGCAGGGATGTCCATCACATCTGCACCCGCTTTGAGCCATGGTTCTTGTCTTATACAGTTTTTCAAATTAATTTGGAAGTAAAGCCGATGCAGTTACTCAAAGTGGTGTCAGGTGGAACTATTGTGTTTCACACATCATAGCCCTGCAGTGGTGCCCTGGAAGCTAAGCCAGGAGCTGTGCTTCCTCTGAACTTTTGGTGACAAGAGCATAAGACTGTGTCATTACTTTCTACAATTAAAATACCAATAGAGTTTTCAGGCTTGGAACCATTTCTGTAGTGGCTGAGGGAAGTTGTGACCTTTCCCAAGAGCTGCAGAGGATGCTAACACGGACACGTTAACAAAGCATAGTGGCACTTAATGAAGCAAGCAATGGCATTTCTATAGGATGCAAGTGACAGGCTGCTACTCAGTTTGAGCAATACACACCAACAAGGCAAGTTACCTGCTAATGGCAAAATTAAGCCGAACTGAATTAACTCACCATGACATACCTTGTCTTGACAGGACTCATTTTACAGTATTTTCATGCCGTGTATTTGCTGCAGGGTATATCCAAGCCTTGGTGCATCACTCCTAATTTTGGAGCCATGACCATTTACACCAGCACTGACTCAGCCTCAGGTATTTCATTTGCCCAAAGACACCGCATCACTAGATCAAACAGCCTACAGCACCTGCAGAGTTCACACAGTGCCTTTTCTCAGCACTAATGTAAACACCCTGAATGGAAAGCATCCAGAATGAAATAAAAATTTATTAGGCTTTCTAAATTCCAATTAGAAACCTCAGATGTAATGTTACTGAGGCTACAAATAAATGTTTAATAACCAAAGTCACTGTATCAATAAGCGACAAGTACATTGTTACGTTAGGAATTGCTCTTGCACAGCAACACTGTTTCTCATGCCTTATTTTTTCTTTCTTAGAGGTATTTTGTATGCTCAGTTGATACCATCACAGCAAATACAACTTTGCAGTTTCAGAGACCTCTGACTCATATCCTGCTTGAAATTACAATCCTGGAGCAAAACACCAGTTTAATGTATATTTAGTAAATAACTAACTGCCAGAAAACACAACGGTATTGAGATTAGGATCCCTAACACTGATGAAACTGAAAGGGCAGCATCTACTTGCTAGAAACTCTGGTTGTTTTATAAATAGAATTTCTAGAACATCTTTCTCTAGTCAGTTTCAAAATCACTTATTTTTGTTGCATGCTGGCTGACAGAACACTAATTGCTCTCACTCACAGGAAAAAGAAAACACACTAAAATAAGTTGTATCTTAATAGCCTCAACCAAGGAGCAAATATGCACCATAAATGACCATTCATTACCACTTGGCTTGCTAAACCATAGCTCAGCACTGCCTTACCCTGAGCTGAGGGGAAGGCTCCCTGCAGACCCTGGTCTGCAGCTGCATCATGCAGTACAGGACCGGATTGCAGGCTAAGTTTCCCTGAAGTCAACAGAAAAACTCAAATTGATTGAATAGATCCAGACAAGCACTGTAAAATCAGAGACATTTTACTACCAATTTCCTTTCCTCTTCTGAGGGAAGGACAGATTTGCAGGATGTGAGCCTGTATGGACATCACTCCCCAGATAAATCAAAGCTTGCACATGGAAATGTCTGTATAATACAAGCAGTTGTACTCAAATGAAAAACTAAACATACATTTGTGGCTAAACACCAGAAGATTCAGAAAGGATGGGGGTGGAGAGGGTAGTCTATCACACATCTGGTCTTAGTAATGTATGTGAGTAAAGAGACAGATTTTAATCTCCTATGTAATGCAGAAATTCATAATTTTAAGGCTGATACTTGAATTAAACTACAATGTAGTCAAGTGAACAAAGTTCCACTTGTGACACATTTCCCTTGGTTTAGGGTAGTTGCTTCCAAAGCAATTTTGGCTCTTAGGAAAAAAGCATATACTATGCAAAGCCAAAAAGTTTACCTGAAGGTTGTGGTTTCTCCTCTGAACTATAGCAGCCTTACAGCTTTCCTTGCAGCTGGCACTGCTCTAGCAAGAAGCACTCCACAAACACAGCAGCACCACACTACGCACTACTGTCTGAAGATGCTCACTCAAACATGATGACACCAGGGACAGCAGGACCACCCATCCCAAGGCCAGCTGGGTTTGGGCAGGCACCAGCACACAGGGAGAGCCTCAACTCACAAGCAAATGTGTGCAATGTCTCCAATTAAAGAGAAATAGCAGCAAGTAGATTCAAGCCAAAGACAAGCACAGGTTTTAGGGTACAGGTTTTGGAGTTACTCAAGCAAAAAGGGTCACCTTGAAAAAGGACAAGGACTAAGCACATTGACCGTTTGAGTGGAGAACAGCACAAACTGTCCAAAACACTTCTGTGGCATACGTGAGCTAGCAGCCAGATTGCTGTAGAGATCCCACAACTTCTTTTTCTCCACAGCACAAAAGCTTTAAGAATTCAATTATGGTGACTGTAATAAGATTAAAGAATTTTCCAAAAGCAGTTACTGGTTTTGTTTTCAGGGCAACCTAAATTGCTGCTTACTTGAGAAATTACTGGTTCGCAACAGCTTTCAATAATTTCCAACAAGCTTCACATTAAAAAGAAAGAGGTTGAACTTAATTACCTGAAGTTCTGACTGTTGCTATAGCAAAAGGAAAGGACTCGATGTAACTGTTACCTCTATACAAAGTGGCTCTATTAACACCAGATAAGAATCTGGTCCTCAGTTCCTGCCATCAGCCTTCCCAATTGCTCCAGCCTTATCTAAACAGCATTTCTATGGCTGGCAAAATAATTTTAACCTCCATAATTTCTTGTTAAGTGCTATAAAAAAAAGCCACAAAATTAAGGAGAAAATCCATTCTAAGATAATCTTTCAGCAAGACATAGTGAAGCCGAATAATTTCAGTCAGCTATCTGCACTTAAAGTTTGGATGCATTAAGAACTCATTGCAATCAGCTGTAATGTTAAAGTACAACCTGGACTTTTCGTTCGAGCAAAAGCTACTTAAAAATATTTCATTTGACCATTAAATTCTCATAGGCACATCAAGGCTCTCAGAAGAAATCTGAAGAGCATTTATCCAGCAGGGATGCAGGACTACCGAGAAGCTCCCAAACCTCGCAGGGATCTAACCATGATTTTCAAGGTTGCCCCCGCGACACCTGGATACGTTTCAAACACAGGTTTGCTCCGAGGTTACGCTTAAGTCCCGTTCCAACCCTTCCGTGACCCTCCGCGAGGAAGCCGCGTATTTCCAGCATTTCAGAGAATTTGGGAAGCAAACCCAGAGCATCTTACGAGTAAGAAATAAGCATCGCTGCGAGGCGGCTCCAGGCGCCGGGGGAGGCTCGAGCCGAGGGGGCTC
>NW_008667474.1:4976-5480 GCF_000695815.1 Acanthisitta chloris | reverse complement strand
TGCTTTTGATTCAGTGGGTTTTGGGGGTGGTGGTGGTGGGTGTCTTCCGTGGGGGGTTTGGTGGTCTCTGCTGGTCCCTAGTGGTTGTTGGAAAGATATCCTTTCCATGAACTGAGTCTTCTTTCCATATATAGTCTTTTGGCTTAGATCATCACCTCTCCAGCAAAGACTATCAAGTTCCTTATGTAGGTGTGGGTTGATTTCTGCAGGTTCATCTGCAGGATGAGCTATCACAGGTGTGAGATCTTATATCCTTGGGGACATTCTTGTCCGAGGCCTCTTACAACGACTCCCTCCCTTGAGACTTAGACTAGATCAATCCTTTTAGCTCCCTTGCTCATCCTGTAGCATTCTGTTCTCTCCGCAGAACGACATCTCCGAGCGGGAGCAGCGCTGGGGAGCCAAATCCATCGAGGGCTCCGGCCGCAGCGGGCACATCGAGTGAGTGCGGCGCGGGGAGCGATGCCCGTCGGGGGGTACGAGCCCTGTTGGGGGGGGGAATGG
>NW_008667474.1:0-4915 GCF_000695815.1 Acanthisitta chloris | reverse complement strand
TTGGGGGGGAGAATCGAGCCGTGCGCCGAGGGAGGACTGTTGCTCACCCACGGCAGCACCTCCCTCGGCTAGCTCAGCCCTGCCCTGCACAGTGTGACCCTCGGGACAGCCCAGCCCTGCCCTGCAGCGTGGCCAATGCGGCACAGGAAGGAAGGTGTGAGCTCCCAAGTGTTGCCTCGCACACACTGGCAGTGGGTGTATGTCCTGCTCTGTGCCGAGCTCTGGCTGGTGCAGGGATGCTCCGTCTGGCTGCACAGCTCTGCACAATCCCACACTGACCTGCTTTGTCTCTGTCTCCCCAGCATCCATCAGCTGAAGAACAAGGTGTCAGAGGAACATGAGGTCATCAAGAAGAGGGAGCTGGAGACTAGCCCCAAGGCCTCCTATGGCTATGGGGGCAAATTTGGAACACAGCAGGACCGAATGGATAAGGTAATAGCTGTTGAGGGCTGCCTAGAGCCTCAGTGGGGAAGTGTTTTTCTCATAAAGGATGGAGCATCCCAGTTTTCTGGCCTGACCTTGAAGAGAGAGAATGGAGAGCTGGCATGGCTGCACAGGTTCACACCTATCTGTTTCCAGAATCCATTTGTGTAACTCATCTCTACAACTTTCTTGCAATGCTCCCCTTATCTGTGAAGGACTTTGTGGCTGTTCAAACCTGTTGCCTAACCATTAAATCAGGTGCCTCCCTACCTGTGCTTGGAGAATTAATCACTAATAGTTCCCTCCTCATATTCTGCATTACAGACCTTGTATCTCCTCAGGGTGAAGCCCTAGTTTGTATTCTCTGTTCTCACACCAGATCTGGTTTATGTTTTATGATAATCATCGTCATCATCATCACACTTCTTCCTATACTTTTCAGCATTTAATACTTCTTTTTCAGAAGGGAGATGTTTAGATTGCAGCAGTATTCAGTAGCTGGGGTCTCTGTGGGTGTGCAGGATGACAGGGGGAGAAATGGACCTTTCCATGAGGCCAACACAGAGCAGCTGCAGGAGCAGTGAGGGTGTTTGTGTCAAGATCTTCTTGGTCTTTGTGCTGTTTTACCAGAATGCTGCAACCATTCAGCCTCTGGCCCTTCTCCTGAGGGGAGCTCATGTCACATCTCTCCTCAGTGTGCAGTGGGACATGAGTATGTAGCTGATGTTGGGAAGCACTCCTCTCAGACAGATGCAGCCCAAGGCTTTGGGGGGAAGTTTGGAGTCCAGCGAGACAGAGCTGACAAGGTATGTTGGACAGAGCAGCTGTGCTGCCCCTAAAGCACTGCTGCATGGCAGATTGTGGCTCAGGGGGTGCAGGTGGAGGTGTGCCACCTGCCGTGGTCTCACCTGTCTGCAGGACAATGGCCAGTGACACACTGCAGAGCCCTTGAGGAGGTAGCTCTGGTGTGTACTGATGTGCTGTGCTGGCCCTGTCCCATCCAGGCAGTGCAGTGTGTGTCCTGGGGGCTGTGCTGTGTGTCCTGGGGCATGTGTCTCATGTCCCCAGACACTCAAACTGTGCTGTGGCAGGACTGGATGGGGACAGTGAGGTGCTGTTCTTCCTGTGCATGTCCTGGTGGCAGATGCTGCACAGCCTCTCTGCCTGCTGCCATGGTGGAGTGTGGGGTCAGGGTTGTGGTCCCATGCTGCACAGCCTCTCTGCCTGCTGCCGTGGCGGAGTGTGGGGTCAGGGTTGTGGTCCTCTTTCCTGGCATGCATGTGCTCTTGTAAGAGCTGTTCCTGGGCATGGGGAGGGGCAGGTGTGAGGGGCTGAGAGCCCTGGACACGCCAAGGAGCAGCCTGACCCGTGCCCTGCAGCACAAGACACAGTGCAGTGACCCAGCCTGGCCCTAGAGGAGGGTGGCTGACATCCTGGCTTGATCCTCAGGATGACTGACAATCCTCCCATTCTTGTTCCAGTCAGCAGTGGGCTTTGAATACAAGGGTGAGGTGGAGAAACACTCGTCCCAGAAAGGCAAGTCCATGGGCACGTGTGGCCTGTTGACACTTTGCCCAGCTTCTCTCCTACTTCCAGTATCCCATGCTGTTGGCTGTGGCACAGCCTCCTTCACTATCCCCCTCCTATCGCTTGTTTCAGATTCCTGTTCCCAGTCTGTCACCCTCGTGGCCCCATTCCCTGCTGTCCTTGTCACCACCCTTCTGCTGTACATCCCACTTGCCTCTGTGCTTTGCTTTGCTGGAAACCACATCCTGGCTGAGCAGAGAAGACACCCCCAAGCTCCTGATGGATGTGTGGTACTCCCCTTCCTCTCAAAGCCCTTCTGAGAACTGCTCCAGAGGGAGCCTGAGCACTGTAGGATACAAGAAGTGGTTGCTGGAAAAGCAGCTTGCAGGAAAAGGTACAGCAATGCATATGGGAACAAAAGCCTATAGAGCACCCAAACTTCTGCAGAATCCCGGAGATTATTCCACAAACAGTGCAGGAACTGAGACTAAAGATATTTTAACTGTTCTGCACCCAAGAGGAGATGAGAGGGCAAGGTCTGTTGCTGTTTCAGGTAAATGTGAGGAATGCTGTATTGCCAAGGAAAGAACTGAATCAGGTTCATTAAAATGAAACTATAAAAGAAGGAAGATGGTTTAAGGCATTCTTGGTTAGATTTAAAGAATCACATGCAGTTGGGCTAGACTAACACATTCTTGTAGACACAGAAATTCATCAGGCTGTGATGAATCATCCCTGCAGGGGATGATGCCCATTTCATGGGGCTCCCTGCCATCCACTCTGTCCCCTCTGACCCCTTGCTTTTTATGGTGTTTGCCATCATCCCTGCTGCATTCCGTCCCTGGTGCTCCTTCCCAGTGCTGCTCCCCATCCTCTCCTCACCAGCCCCATGCTGGGGGCAGCATTTCATTCCATGCACCACCTCAGATTACTCCAAGGGCTTTGGTGGCCGTTATGGAGTGGAGAGGGACAAAGTGGACAAAGCAGCTGTGGGATTTGACTACAAGGCCGAGGCAGAGAAGCACGATTCGCAGAAAGGTGAGCTGGGGAAACTGGGGGAGCCAGGGAAACTGAAGGAGCTGGGGGAGCAGGCAGTGTCAGGACTGGAGCTGGGGACTGTGCCCACTGGGGCTGTGGGGCACTGTGCAGGGCTTTTGCCACCTGCTGCATGGATGGTGGAAGAGCCACAGGGATCTGTTGGGTGCCCACTGCTTGCAGCAAGGGAACAGGTCAGGTGAGGAAAGCCATTGCATGGTGTGTGGCTGCTGGAAAGAGTTCAGGCTAAATGAAGAGGAGCAGCAGAGTTCTGTGGGCACAGGGATCTCCTGGTCAGCAGGTCACCAAAGGATGGGTGCAGGGGAAGCCCAGGCAGATGCTAACAGCAGGTGACATGTCCCAGGGAGGAGGGAAGGCTGTTGCTGCAGCTATCAGTGGGTAAATCTGGCTTTGCTCCATGTCTTTCTCCAAGTCCTAGGCAAGGAAAGCCTGTGAGAACAGCCTTAGCTCACACTGTTGCCGCTTGTCTCCTTCCTTCCCTTGTCTGTTCTCTCCCATGCCATGATCTGGATCCCTGTGGCTGAAGACTATTCCGTGGGCTTTGGTGGGAAGTTTGGGGTCCAGAGGGATCGTCAGGACAAGAATGCCCTTGGCTGGGACCACCAGGAGGAAGTGCAACCCCACGCATCCCAAACAGGTCAGGCAATGCTGCCAGAGGTGGTAGCAGTTTCCTTGGAACACACACAGACCTGGAGCTGGTGGTTCATCGTCAAAGATCCAACTGCTGAAAGCAGACTGTGTCCAGCATGTTGTGGGGCAGCTGAGACATGGTGAACCCCAAAGCACAAGGGCAAACTCTGCCAGAGCAGGTGCCTGCTTGGATCAGTGGGCGACATGGGATGTGTTAGGCTTCCCAGACTCTGCTATGCTTTCTCTGTGAGGGACATTCCTGACCATAAGCTCATTGCAGAGGTGAGCACAGGGGAATGAGGCAGAGCAGGTCCCAGGAATGGTTTGGCCACTGCATGTCTGAGTTCAGTGAGCAAGGCCACACTGCACCCTGGTGGGGCAACAGGCATCTCACCCCAGTGCCTTGGAAGCTGGTTTGCCAGCCAGAGCCCTGCACACCTGAGCCCTTGGCTGGAAGACGGAAAGATTAGTCCTAAAAGCCACTGTCCAGAGCATTTTGCAGGTGTTACCTCTAGTTAGTTTGCTAGGTGATAAAATGCAGACAAAGCTACCTCATTTCACTGGTCACAGCATACTGCAGTCAGAGGTGTACACAGAATACAGAACATTATGAAAAAGCCTCATTTTGTCCATACAGACTATGCCAAAGGGTTTGGAGGCCGTTACGGGGTCCAGAAGGACAGAGTGGATAAGGTAAGACTGCAACTGCTTCCTGCTCATCACTGCTCTTTACCCTGCTGCAAGAGCAGAGATTTCCCAGGTGAAGGAGAGATCCCATAGGTGAGGACAGACACACCTGGGAACAAAGCTTGCCAAACCCAGCACTGGCCTTGCCCAACAAGCTGGACAATTCTTTCTTTTCCTCTCACAGAGTGCTGCTGGCTTTGATGAGATGGCAGCTCCCACCTCCTCCTATGAGAAAACAAGACCCCTGGAGGCAGGTTAGACACCTGAGCACCAGCCCTGGGCTTGGGAAGCTGAGGGCCTCCCTGTCTCTCCATGGCAGCATGCTGGCAGGTGTGGGATGTGCTGGGATGTAGGTTTAGCCTGTGCTGGGGGCAGGAGAAGGTGACTGATCTGCAAGTTCCTCTGGAAGAGGCAGAGGTCTGTGTTTCTCCTGGCTGCCTGGGGTGCTGGAAGGGTGACGTGGGGCTGGTTTGATCAGCTCTCTCCTCCCAGGAGCTTCCAGTGGCACCAGCAGCCTGCGGTCCCGGTTTGAGCACATGGCCAGGTCGGCAGAGGAGGAGAGCAGGAGGCAGGTGGAGGAGGAGCGAGCGAG
>NW_008667472.1:338104-362624 GCF_000695815.1 Acanthisitta chloris | reverse complement strand
ATGATGATTCAGGCCCAAAGAGCAGTGTGTGAATGAATAGCAGTTGTACTTGGTGTACAGAAAAGACTGGAAGTAGCTTTGGTAGTGAGACAGCTCTTCAGGTATTTCATCCCAAAATATTCTAAATACATTTGCAGAATGTTACCATTACACATGAGGATTTTTCTTCATTGTAAATATTTTATAGCCATCAAAGTACCTTACAGGAGAAGAGAACTTTAGGAAAGAGCAAGATACCTTCAACCCCATCTTTTATAATCCAGTCTGCTTCAGTCTAGCTGGAAATTGTATCTGAAAATTCTCCATTATTATATATAACAGCCTATGTTGATTTTTTCCCAGCTCTCTGTATGGGTAACTGCAGCAAGTCACAAGGTACATTCTCAAAAGTTTGTGAAACCTATACAGCAATTATAAACTACAGCGTTGAATTTTAAGGAGCCAATGTAAGAAACACCTTTGCTAGTCCATTAATTTATTAATTGATAGCCAAATTACCTTTTAGGAAAAAAATGAACGCATGGGGTAGGCAGCTGTAATGTCATAACTAGCAAAGTATGTGCTCAGTATTTGTGCAGGTAGATATTCAGTAAATAATACTGACTATCAGGGGTACCAAATTAAAAATTAATCTCAAGAAAAAGACTTCAAAACATATTCTATTAATGAACAGAATACTTTACTGTAGGAGAAATACTTTTCATAAAGAGAATGAACAACAGAATATTTCAAGGTACTCTAAAAAGCCCTCATCTCAACCTCTGTCCCTTTCATTCTTTGCCCAAAACTTGTGGTCTGTGCATTCCAAAATCTTTCTCTAATAAGCCAATGATAAAAATCTATAATAGTTCATTTCTTATCCCACATATACATTTCAGAAATACAGGCTAAGAACAGCATTCCTTTACAACCTGGAAATCTTTGCCTGCCTCAACCACCTTCCAAAGCTGCTGTGACTACCAATTTTTACCTATTTATATGATTAGGAGCTTAATGATACACCAGTTGCATCCCTTCTGAAAAATATTCAAAAACTGTATCTTTAGATTGAGCTACAACCCCTGAGTGAATGAAGTATTTAGAGGACATAGGTCAGAGATAAAATTCTATTTTGGATCTTAACTGTTCCTTTTCAGTAACAGCTCATGTGAGATTCCTACAGATTTTGATGGTAAATTACTTAAGATCTCTAGATTGTTTTCCCATTCTCTAAGAAATAGCTTTGTTTTCAGCATAGAAACTGATTTTCAAACATTTTTAGATGTTTGGATTCATGTAAATAAAAATGTAAAGCTACAGATGTCTATCCATAGTTTATCAAGCTATTTTCAGGCTTTCCTTATCAAAAATTCAAATTAGTTTCTTTTGATTATGTCTGAAATGCTGCAGTAGTAGGATGGAGGGCATGGAATCATTCTCTACCTGAAACTTTATCCTTGTCGTGGCAGAAAATTCATGCCCTTCAATCTGTTAGTTAGGATCTTTTTTGTCCACTTCTGTGCTGGAATGTTTAACAAATTTTGTAATCTGGAACATGTAGCTGAGTGATGAAACAAGGCTGAGAAAACACTATTTCGAAAGAATGGCTGAGTGCCTGCGATTTCTGGGATGTTCAGGACAATATATCTGTATTTTAATCAGCTGGCTGTAAATGAGGAAGCAGGGCATTGTATGATTAATGGAAACTGCTGGTTTGAAAGTTATGGTAATATATGTATGTTAAAGATTTAGACTGTTCTTTGTAGCTGTTCAAGTTTGCTCTTACCATCAGCAGCACTGCGCTGGGATCGGGCTGAGTGCTGTGTTGTACACCCTCAGCTTAAGGAGATGCACTGTTATTCAGGGAGGGGGCAATGATACTCTGAAGTTACATGAGCAGGATTTAACTTTAAACATCATGCTGTGTTTCCAGTTAACCGTTGAGTCGTCATTTACATAAACCCAAATGTTTTGATAGGAAAAGCAATTGCTGTAGACTGAAAAAAATTCAGACTTTACACAGATCAGTTCAATAAGCAAAAGTTCTTGATGTGCTATAAGGCAGTGGCTTCACAACTCTTGGGACAAATTGCAGTTTGATCGACTGCCAATAAGTGAACTCATACTCGTATCTTTTTTATTTGTTTATTTTTAATTTGTGAGTGTAGACTGTGCTCATTAAAGTGAGGAACTCTGCACTGGTTTTAGCCAAGCATTACCATATTCTGTATAATGAATTGTGTACACTTGTATCCTTTTCAATAGTTCATCTAATTTTCCTTGGAATTGTGTGAAATACTGTATTATTTAAGTACTTTTCCAATCTGTCTTATTTATATTTCTGTTACAAACCTGCATTTGATTACAGTCATATAGGAGATGCTTTGTCCTTTCTATGGGGAAGTGAACTTGTTGCCCTTTATTTGCTTTGCTTTGTTTTGACAGATAAGATAAATAATTGACCAAGCAGATGAATAAAAGTTACTCTCTGTATTTTGGGATTTATAATGAGCCCAATGAATTCGAATTGCTGTGAACCTTTACAGCTTTGTGTTGTTTTCTGGTCTTACCATGGAATAGAAAATATTTTCATTATCCATTTTTAGCAAAATAAGTAATTTTTTTGTTAGATTCTTATTTGATAATAGTGACATGGCCCCTGCTTTGCTTCTTCATATTTTGGTGGATTAATTATTGAGTTTATTAGAGAAGTACCAAGATTGATTATGGTGGCAGATAGATACTAGTGACTTAATACCTTGGTCACAAGGCTAAGCAATATCAGATTGCTGAGGCCTGTGACAGTTAAAATATCCAGATTGTGTCTGTAAATGTTTTCACTTTTGAAAATGTAAACTTTTAGTATTAATGCTGCCATTACCAGAATGTTGCTGGCATTGCTCCTGTGTTAGAAGATAATTACTGGACTCATTCCTGACACGTAACATTTCTGTTTTTCAGGGAAGCATGTGGACACACAGCTCACTGCTGAACTACTGAAGTTGGGTAAGTTCTGTTGTCTTTGTTGGTACCGTGCAGATTTCAAAATATGGAAGGAGTTGATGGGGAAAGCATCTGCGTAGTTCACATTACTAGAGGAATTTGTTTATTATAGTTTGCACTGAGGTTGTTCCTATTCTTGTGCATAGTGTGCCTGGTAAACAGTTTGATTTTTGATTGCCTTTTGGGCTTTTCAGATGACCTGCCTGGAACTTTTTATTTTGATTTCTATTGAATAGGGTGGGTTTTTTAAAGTTATTTCCTGCTTTGTCTTTCTGTATAAGCATACAAAATTCACCATAGCTTGAAGGGCTATCACAGGTACTATGAACCACCTAACACTTCATAATAAATGCATTTCCCAGATAGAGACTAAAAACTCTGTTGAGGGTCTTGGTGTTTCTTAATTCTACCTAGATGGAGAGATAAAGCTATAGACTTGACCTGTAACAAATGGAAAGTTAAAGAATGACAATGTGATCCAGGGATTACATTGTCATTACCTCTTCACCTAGTCACACACACTTTCCCACTTTTCTGTCCCAGCATTTGGATTCCTTCCTTCATCCTTTATGTTTCTTCCTCTGTAATGAAGATGGTCCTATGTGGTGCCCCAAAAGCATTATTTCCTCCTTAATGAAATGCCACACTTTCTTCTGCACAGTGCAGGAGTGTATGTTCGGTGCTTTGGTGGATTGCCAGCTCCATTTGCTGTGTGGAAGGGGAGGAAATGTGCAGAAGTACAATCCTTTTAAAGGCTTTCATTCTCTACAGAGTGTTTTAACAAGTCTGAAAGCAGCTGTGCTTGCTCCCACTGTAAGAATGGTAGATCCGAAAAAGTGTAACCATCCCTTCCCATGCCACGAGTTTCAGTCTAACTACATAATTACAGTTCCTTCTCTAGACTCCAGCAAGAAGGAAACTTAAACAGAGAATCAGCAAATTTTAGGAAGCTGTGAAATCAGAGAAAATCAAATGACTGTCAAATGGACTTTCATTACTCCTTATTTATAACAACATGCATAAAATTGCAAAGAATAAAGTAGAAAACTTGAACTCCCATGAAAGACATTTTGCACTGCATATATTGTTGACTTAATTTGAAATACCTTTTAAAATCAGCTCTTTCTGTACTTTCCTTGTCATACATCTTAATGTCAGCAACATCTGCAACGGAATTGTGATGCAGATCAGTGCAGATTATCACCCGTTAATAAAGAGCCAAAAGCATGTTTTAGGTAGCACAATCTCTTCAGTTTATTTCTATGGATAATCTACTCATATGTTTTCAATAAAAGCTTACATTAAACAGTGAAGTCATGTACAGCATGATATGTGAATGACTTTTTTATTGGCATAGCATTTGCTTGCCCAAGATCAAATCCTACAGCTTGGTCTCCTGTTTTGACCTAAGCTCCAAATATTCCTTGTTTATGTAACAGTGCTCTAAAGAATGATTTAAGCTCTCATTTTAACATAGATCTCACAAGAGAGAGACTCTTAAGTTCATGTGCATCCCTATAATCAAGAAGGGAGATATGAAATTATTCAATTCAGAGGATCATTCCTTAAACACTGATTCTCAGAGTGAATGGAGATCATGGGGGAATCTTTCCTCTTAACAGTGTCATTTTATGTCATATCATAGAAAAGATCAAATTTTCAATAATTTCAACTGGAAGTTTCGGGATGCACTGCTGACTCATGAGGTGTGAACTGTAGTTTTCAGAACAATCTCAAAGGTGTCCAGAAATCACAACAGAAGAAAAGGAAACCATATTCCCCAGCCCCAGAGGCAATTTTGAAAATATAATTCTAGTTATTATTGAATCTTATTAACTGTACAAAGCTTCTGCCTTACCTTTTTTTACTACAAGAAATACTTTTTCTGAGAGTACTGTTTCTGAAGATGGTATTTATCCTGCATTGATTGCCTTTGAGATGGTGGCACTTCTCGTTTTATGGAAATATTACAGCACTTTAAACTTCAGGAGGGCTCTTAGGGTGAACAAACATAGGTGTCTAGTTCCCCAAGGGTGCAAACTGGATAAATCAAACAGCGCTATAGGTTATCTAACATTTGAATGAGGGAAAGATGGCATGCCTCAGTCTCCCCACAATGCTACTAGCTTTGTTTAGTTCTGATTAGGTCAGCATTTGCTATCAGTCCTGCAGCCAGAAACAAGCCGAGCAGTTTAACATCAAGTTATCGCCAGCTTTGTGTTTCTGTGAGCCCTTGAAGTGCTCTCACAGTAAGTGCAAACACTTCAGGTGAATATTGTAGAGACAAACAATGGGCTGATGTCAAGGAAATGCTTTTAGGATCAGAGGTTTTTGTAGTAATGCCCGTGTTGTGGGCCCAAGCTACCTGATAATCAGGTTTTTAGACAAGTTTAACTTTCCCCCAGGACCCAAAGAGATTTACCCTCCTATCTGTGTTTGAAGGCACTCACAAAAATTGGCTGGGGGCTTCTGTAGGTGTCATGTACATAGCAAAGCGTTTTGTATTTGTAGTGGTAGCAATCAACAGATATACAGCAACACACTATTTCTGTATTTCTTAGTAGCAAGGTTATTAACTAATACTAATGTAATTAGGTTATAGTAATATAAGAATTACTAGTAGAATCAGTAATTATTGCATCTTCAGTAATACATGTTTGTGGTTGCTGTCATCCAGTGTGTGAACAAATGATTATTGTTCTTAGAGACCCTCAATACATGCTGTGTGCATGTGTGTGTGTAGTGCATCCAGCTCCCCCATGAGTGATAGGTGATACAAATGTATGTGTTCTTCAGGGATATGTAAAGACATCGTGATGCAACATCTTACTGATTTAATGGGCATTTGCTACATTACATGCACCTAAAATAGGAAAGGAATGACCAGACGCTATGTTGTATTGTATGCAGGTCTTTCTCTCGGCCAGGACACTGGAGTTGTCAGAGCTTGGTGGACTTTTACTGAGTCTAAAAGTTCAATAACTCAGTGTGAAACCAGAAGCACCATTGCATAGGCATGGACAATATGGAGCAAAATGGAATTAGATTAAAAAATAAACAAAATTGAGATATTTTCTTGCATACAGAAGGACTAGCCCTTTCTGAGATGAAAATAGGCAGATTTCTGAGTTTCTGAATGCAAATCTTGATGGGAACCATTAGAATTTACAAAATAAATAAAATATCCCCAAATGAAGCCCAGCTTGAAGCACAGAACATGCCAGTAGCAAGTTGGGCTTCATACTCCAAGAGATAAAGTACGTTAGCGTGTATCGGTTAGTCTAATTTATTCAGTGTCATTGCCATATCACAACCTTCTGTTTGATTTTCTTATAAACTAATAATTTCCTGAATGAACTAATACTGCCACAGCCACTAGTACCTCTGCCTTGTAGAAGTTTTTTATTGTTGTGTATGCAACTAAATTGAAATATCTTTCACTTGAAATATTGACTTTAATATCTCATTTGAAAAATTCATGAAGCCTTTGATGTTAAATCCATACTCAATTTAGCCAAATGCCATTAGAATATGCAATACGCCTGAATACAGAGAGCATTATTGTCTGTGTTTCTGCAGAAGAATTACATTTTATGACTGTAACGTCAGGATCTTTTTTGGATTTGTTCATGAAGAAAAGAAAGGGAAAGGCAGCACATTAGAAGCAAAATGAAAAGTGGTATTGATTAGGCTCTCATTTACCCTCTCTTTGCTTCGGTCCCTAAATGCATGGAAATAAGGGTTGTGCCACAGCAAGTAACAATGTTCTGTAATGAATGGAACAATCTTTAGAAAATTAGTGTAAACACGTATGATAGTGCACAGATGTTGCTCCTAGTAACTGTCGTACATTTATTTTACATCTCCATTTACATACATCTCCTTATTTCCTAATAGTATCATAATAGAAACATGACAATAGTTAATGATTTCATAAAACATGGAATGTAAAGCTGACAGAGAGGTAGAACATTAATTGAAACCTATAGCTATACTACATTAGAATTACATCTCCTAAATGGCTCCTGATAAAAATATCCTTCTTTTACAGAGAAAGACAAAGACAGGTAAAAAACTAGGCTTTCAGCAAATTAATTTTTTTTTCCAGTAAAACAGAGACTGGCAAATGTTGCAAAATCTCCTGAGTGCTAATAGAATGGTATTTGCCTTTAGTAATTTATGGGCACTTTTCTCGCAGCTATCGATCACATTTGAAAAAAGTAAACTGCATTAACATTTTAGGCAATAATGGCTCCAAGAAAATGTTTGATTTTTATCACTACCTAAACTGATGTCATGATACTTGGTTCTTCAGCAGATGTGGGAGACCTGAGGGCATCAGGCCTGTAGCATCTTTATGCCAGGGCCCAGGTCTAACGGAACTGGACTGTTAACTGATGTTTTGAGCCTGTTATGTTATCTTAAACAATAAAAAGTAAGTTGGTGGCACAAGTCAGGAGATTGCTGTGTGTCAGTGTAATGAGGTGTCACACATCTTGGGGTGTGTGAAGATTAAAATGACCCTGATAAACCCAGTGAGGGGGAGGCAGGGAGTGAGGGAGAGCTGCTCTCTGCCACCATCTTCTGGCCAGTCCTTGGGACACAAACCGCCTCTGTCTCTCCTGCCTGGTTTGCCAAGACTTGTCTCAACAGAGAGGACAGTCACAGCCATTTTAGCAATATCATACTGCAAAAATGACATATTTGTAAAAATTTCTAAAGGGCAACTGGATCTTAACAAGCTCATGTAGATGTATATTAAAGTGGACAGTGAAAAATGCCAGACTAAGGGAGCTGAAAGCTCTGTGAATAAATCCAGAGCATTAGTGCCTGGGATTTTATGCTTGGAATTAGGAGAAAATGTAGCTTTGGTCAGTGATGATGACTCTCATGTTGTGGGACAGTCCTGAATGCTCTAGAAATGTGTGTTATATGGAATGGTGACTGGATTTGAATTCCTGGAGAATATTTATATGTTCCAAGAGGAAACAGCTTCATTTCAAGAGTTAACGCTTTTTAAACCTCAATTAGCGTTAACAGCTGAACTTACTAATTTATTATTGGGAAGTAGTGTTGTGAGGTAGATTGAAAGTGAAATTAGATTTGAAGTTTCAGACTGTAGGTTAGATTTCTGGTTTTACCATACACATTCACCATTTACAGAAATCTGTGATCTACAAGAGTGAGTTGAATGAAAGTTCTTCTTACATTAGTTAGTGTTATTGTAGATGACAACATAGCACAATAGACTGATATTTGGTTTCTCTATAATTAATTGTGACAACAACAAACACATGGAATTAACGTACAAACTGAAACTGCTATCCTTCTGATTCCTTTCATTGCTCAGGTTATTCCATACTTTTATCTCTTTACAGCTATGAAATTATATTGCCATTTGGTCATATGTTAAATTAATTGAGACGAGTTAAAATAGATGTTAAAGTGAGTGTCCTACAAATTAATTAACAGTTGATTAGTACAGTTTATATTTTTTTTGTAAGAAGAAGAATTATGTGTATTCTGAGTACAAATGAAAGTTCAGTGTTTCCACATACTGGAAGAAATTTGTGGGTTGAAGATCATGTAAATAGTATGATCTGTATTATGTAGAACCCAATTAATATGCTTTTAAACAAATGTGCAAAACACTTCTTGGAGATCTCATGCCCTAGTGCTTTTTCTGTAACTGAAAAAAAGAACTTCAGAGCCTCTGTACCTCAAAAGGAGATTATTTTTCACATTATGCCAAGTACGATGAAATAGTCCAAAGTATATATTAGGATGTAGCATATAGTTTCTATGTACCACTGAATCTGATACAAGTGAATAAAAACTTATTAGAGAAATCCATTTGCCATGCCTGAAGACTTTATGGTGAACAGTTTTAGAGATCTCATTTTTCAGATCTGAACTTTATTTCAGAAGCTTTCAGTATGCTGACTAATGAAGAATTAAGAACACAAAAGTTGTACCAAAAAGAAAGAAACTTTCAACTGTGACTTAGAAATATCACAGAAATCAGCATGTGGCTGTGCACCTGAGTGAATCAAACGTGGAAACAAATTGCATCCTTTACTTGGATCACTTACTCAATGGTGTTGAATTTCTGACTTTTAGTTTCAACCAGGTAAGATGAGGTGGCCTGTACAGCCCATGTTATTAAAGAAATTGGTTCACCTATTTGATTTCATGTCATTGTAGTTCCAACCATTCATTTATTCAATAAACAGTTTGGTATGTTCTGAGAAATAATGAATATTGATTAAAAAATCGATCACTTATTAAGAAACAGTCTAAGGGAAATTGTTTATCCAATCAATTTTAATTTTTGATTTGTTATTTATATTTTCCAATTTAATCCACCCCTCCCTTAGGCTCCCAAACTACCAAGCAAATCAGGAGGAAGGGCAGAGAGGCACTGGTAGCAACTGTGCAAAGAACACAAAACCTAATGCATTCATTTTAGGTTGGACTGGTGGAAATAGGCTATAATAAAGGAGACTGATTGAGAAATGTGGATACATTACCTCATGCACCTTTGGCTATTGGACTGAAACTTTAACTTTTAATAGGATTTATTAGGCTCTCTGCTTCCTCCCTATTACATCAGTCAACTCTGACACTGTCAAAACACAACAGTTGCAAAAATATTGTGGGTTTCATCTGAGCTGGCAGATATTCTGAGAATGGAGGCTGAATGCACAAGGCAGTGAGAGAGACTTACACAAGAGCTCTGGAACATTTATTCATTCTCTTGACATGAGATCTAAACTGTGAACAGAGGTGCTGAATATCAGTTTGTGCAAGGGAACAGGCTAACCATCTGATCTGTGTTTCATCTGAATGTACTGCAATGATTCTAGTTTCATTGTACATTAAACTATTGAGGAAACCTGCCTTGATACTTACAGCAATAGATAAATACTTCTCCATCTTCAGTGGCTAGTTTAGTCTCTTTGGGATTTTCATACACAAGTTGGGAAAAATTTGTCTTACTTCTTCCTCTGTATTTGAGTAAAGAATTTCCCCTCTCTGCCACTGTGGGTGAGCAAATGTAGTTCTCTTTTTAAGTAAAGCAGAGATGTGCTAATCTCTTCATATTGAACGTTGGTATTAACTATGCTTTGCTCACCTGATGTTCTCCCATACCTAACTTCATCTCAGAATGTTGTTTTTCAAGAAATATGGAGAGTATGTACAAAGCATGAGGGAGGTATTTTAAGGATTTAAAGCCTTCCTTCTGGACATCTAGGCTCAATACTATAATTCAGAAACTTAATGTATATACATCTATCTGTTCTTTCATGGGGAAGGATGTGGAAACACTACGTGCAATCTGTCACACTGCTTTTGTGGGCCTTGAGTTGATAAATAAAAACTCTCCTTCCTGTGAACAGCTGAAAGTTCACAATGCATGAGCAAGAACCAAATAGCCAGAGTGAAAGGCCAGGGCTCTGTGGTCTGAGATCTCCAAGGAGAGGAGAGTGTCTTTTGTGGAGGACAGCTTATAGAGGGAGGAGATGCAGTCCTTGGGTGTATTTCAGCCTCTGTGGAAAGCCAAGGCCCTGAGGTATAATTAGCAATGTTAAGTAATCAAGGAAAATTTGAGGAAATTGAGGAAGAACTTTACTGTGCAAGTGACTGTGCACTGGAACAGATTGCCCCGAGAGAGAGGTTGTGGATTCTCCCACATGGAGATACTCAAGAACCATCTGGATGCAATCCTGAGCCATGTGCTCTAGGGTGGCCCTGCTTGAGCAGGGAGGTTGGACCAGATGACCCACTGTAGTCCCTTCCAATCTGCCTGATTCTGTGATTCTCTGAAAAACCTTATTCAGACTAGATCTGTTTTTGGATTTTTAAGCAAGGAAGAGTAAGAGAAGCACTTTTTTTCTTCCCCCCCAGTAAGCAGGCATTTTGTATGAGAGTTGAGAGTTCAAATTATACATGAAAGCAAGACTACTGTTACTTGGTTTGTGTAGTCCTCCTGCCTTTTAAAATTCTCTTGGAAATTTTGAGTGATCATGTTTGTGGTCAGTCATATTGAGAGTTTTTATATTAACGTTACCTTATCCGTTATATTTCCTGTGATTCTGCTTGTTGATGACCTTCTCACTTTCCTCTTAATTCATATCTTCTTTCATCAGTTGTTAAGGCAGATGAGGAATGCTTTGCCTTTCATTTCCTTCATTCGCAAAAGGACTGGAATCTGCTCTGTGATTAAAATAGAAAAAACCCCACATGTTTTAAAATGTCATTTTTATGCTTAAATAATGCAGATTGTAGTGTAAGAAACTATGAACAGGATGAAGCTAAGTACAACATTTACATAAATGTTTTTAAATACTCAAATATAGCAATACTTTGTTTTGCAACTCAGGGATATATGCAACAGGCTCCCCTAAGGTGTCTCATGGATTCAGTTCTACTCTCTGATGATACAGCAGCAGATATAATTAAAACATTTTTTGGCTGACACTAGTCAAGTAGAGTTTTCAAGCTCTTGGGAGATTAACTTCAGAATTCAAAAGATCTTGATAAATACTGGGGGGGAAGAAAAACAAGGTGTAATTAAGGTTGCATGAACAGGACCTTCAGATTTAAAATCATGGAGAAAATTACTCCTTTAAGTGTGAGACTTGAGATTCAATACTCTGCTTGGGTTTTGGTCAAGATAAATATGGAGTAATCAAAGATTTCTGAGACAGAACAAACAAAACCTCTTGAAATTCCTGGATTTACCCAGCTGAGAAAAGACTGAGGGGTGAATACTATAGGCTCGAAATGATTCCTATGAATAGGATAGTGACCAGTTGTTCACTAAGTGCAGGGAAAGGTGGACTTCTTCAGTGTGTAGCAAGGTATTTGTATTACATGTAAGGAAAGAAACAATCTGTCATTATATGATGCTAATGGAGGGACGGGAGCAGCTATTTTAAGAGGCCAGGTAATTGTTGTATAATTTTAAAGGAACAGACCATACAGAAATTTACAGATTATACCTTGTTTATAATAGACCTGCTTCAATTTGCAGAGATGCACTGCTTGGTCTACTGAGCTTCTTTTCCTCCCTCACATCATAGCAGTCCTTAGTTAGTTTAGCTGTTGATTACTCCTTCCAGATTAAGTCTCTGAATAAGAAGTGGTTAAATAATTTGGAGACTATAAATTACTGCTACTACCTGACATTTTTTGCTTCACTCATTTCATTGCATTCCTATATTTGGGGGCAGATGTACATGGCATTAATGGACAGATATATGTATCTGATAAGGTAAGATAAGATGTAAGACAATTTGGTACAGAGCAAGTTAGACTCAGGTGTTTTTGTGTGTTTATCCATAAGACTAAGAGTGTGAAAAGTTGGATGCAAACACCCAGCCATTATTCCATGAAACCTTTATCTCCTGTGGATGCAATCATTATGGAAGAAGGTATCAAATATTGGTTCTACCTAAATTTTCATCTGGTGTCATCTCTGGGTAATCAGTAAATATTCAGGAAGAGTAAGACAATATTGAGTTGCTCCAAGCATTCTGAAAAATAAACAGCATTCGGTATAACACATTGAAAGAGACCACAGGAGTGTGCTGCTCAGCACCTCTCCTTTTCAAAGAACAGGTATTCCAATAGGTCACTGTGAAAATAGACCTAGAGATGAAAGTGCTCTAACCTTTCTTCCAAGTTTGCAAGAGATTTTGATTAACTTGGAGCAGCAGTAAGCTTTATTTAAAGCTTTATTTAAAGGTAAAGCCCAAACAATGTATATATTTGCCAGTTCAAGGCTAGTTACATTTAATTGCATTCATTGCCACAAAACAAATGTTACAGCCTGGGGAACTGTGTCCACTGTATGTTAAAGGAAGTCATGAGTTTGAACTGAAAGTCTTGTAGAAAAAGAAGTGATGAATAATTTTGTAGAGCAACTGTTCTTTTGAAAACCTTACACATGCCTTCAACCTCTATCTCACGACCCTCCCAGTACTTCTGGTAGGATTTTTCCCACAAGGACTTCCAGGTGTAATAGAGTAGTCCTGTTGCAGCCTCTCCTGGGAGTAGCAGTGAGGCCTATTCTGTTTACAGCATTAGCCTTAGAGTAGTGTAGTTAACTGGTGCTGCAATGATTTTGAATAATTTTCAGAAGTTGTTTATGTTAACATCTTCTTCATGAGAATGTAAAGAGCTGATAAGAAGTACATTTGTTAATAATGAGCAACTCGATTCATTAGGGCCCTGTGTGTCAGTCTCTATGTTCTAAAGCAGTGTAGGCCCTTAAATGTGTGATATGACTGGTTGTGAATTGTTCTGGTTTCTCATATTTTCTGCATTATTCTAATCTTCTCTGTATGAAAGGAATAGCATCCATTTTTGCTTGACAGCAAAGACAAACATCAAGCTGTCCAGAAGATAGAGTGTCATTTTATTCCTCTTTTGAAATTCTTGATGGGATGGACAAAACATCAGCAAACACTCAAGAAACAACCTCCTGACCCTCCAATTATTCTTGCTGACATTTTTATAATAATTTCCTTTTCAAGAAATGTGGAGTCCTTTGTGCCAGAACAAAAAAAAACCCACAAATACTCAAAAAACAACCTCAAACTTTATTTAATTGTTATTTGGTCAGAACCTGAATTTTACAGTAGTCCTAATTTAAATTAAATTTGTGCTCAGAATGTTATGTTTTCCCCACTAGAATCCTTGAAATTCCAGCAAAGCATACTATACTATACTCATTATGTTAAAATGGCTATTTATGTTTTAAACCAAATGGTTTGAACCAGCTTTATTCCCAGGCTCACATTAAATATCGTGCACACTGCTGCTGTGTAATTGTGGCTACACATTTTAGAATGTTCCTTATGTGTACAGAATGGAGAAAAATCATAGTACCATGTTATCCAACATGAAAAACTATTAAAGCCTGCAATTCAAATATGCCTTTTTGAGACTATTGAATTAACAGACTTAGATTAAAATATAAGTGCACTTGTTAAGTAATATTTTATTTTCAAAACCCATTTTCTCTTTATATTATTTATACAGTTGGTGTGTTTGACCAAGAGAATTGATATATTGTCCTCAATAGGGTAAATATCTACTGTGATTGCTTCTTTAATTGCCAATCTTTCTCCTTTCAATGAAAGCAGTAAGTCATTAGATAAGAAGTCCATTGCTGTTTCTCCAAGCACAGTGCTGTATCCAGAAGATGAGAAGCTCCTTCCTCTTTCTGTGTAAAATCATAAACCTCATACTCTGCATAGAGTAACTTTCTGCAAACACAGTGTGTTAAACCACCTTCTCCCTCTGTGCCCGTGCCCTATTAGACAGGAGGTTGCCAGACTTGCTGCCACCTGCTAACACTGAGCTCTGCACAATGGATTCTCTGGAGTTCATGGTTGAGTGTCTTGATAACAAGATAAAAATATTGCATGGTGTTTGAAACATCAGAGATCAGTTTAAGTGGATGGAAAATATAGTGTTTATGCACATTCCCAGGCACAAAACTGTGTATGTTCACTACACAGTTTGGGTGCTTAATAAGTGCAAGTCCCAATGAATTGGTTCTTGACAGTTATGAATGGTAGACTAGCTGCATTAAAGCAATGAGGGAGCTAGCAGCAGGTTTGAAACTGGGTTTGAATAAATCATCAACCAAACATATAGCAGCATTGTAACAGTAGGCCAAAACCTCTCCAGCCATGTGATTGCTAGTTGCCAGGAGACCATGAATCTTGGGCATTCTGAAAATATTGAAATAATTTTAGCTGTCTCAAATTTATAGAATCTCTGGAAAAATTTAATAAATTTAAATTTATTAAAATATAACTACTTTGTCAGGGTGCGTGTAAAGCTTTTAGACAAAATATGGCTTTTTAACTAAAACAGTTTCTTTTGCACATTGATCTGCTTTCTTCTGTATGATTTATAGTGTATTTAGAATGAATATTTGCAAAATGCAATGTTAGTATTTAAAATCTTGACTGCAGTAACTCAGTGCCTCTAATGAACACAGGCAAAATTACTGTTGGCCTCGTAGGTGTCCATTTCGCCATCCCTTTGCTTACATGGGTAACTGTGCTTTAAAGTAGTCCAGAGGAGGTCAAATGCACAGCTTTTGTGTTTAAATTTAATTGCATTAACAAGCCTTTAGCAGTTAAGATCTGTTACTCTGTTTGCAATTACCTTTCCTGCAAAAGATTACATCAGTGGTAGAAGCATTGCACCAAATCCAGTCTTTTTGATCCCCTTTTTCAGAAGGAATTTTGCCAGATGTGTGTCTGTGCTATCTACAGATGCAGTGTATAAGTGATAGGCCTGATTTACAGTGTGATTTTTAGTCTGTCTTCTAGTTTTGTGGATTGAATGTTGAACTGGATGGAGTTGGATTGCACACACAGATGTTTAGTTGTCCGACGTGTGGCCCTGGGGAGGAAAGAGTCAGGATGACTCCTCATAGGCTGCTCTTCTGGCTCACAAACCATCTCCTGAAAAAGCAGCAACTGGCACTCATCACCAGCACTTACTGCACAACTTGGGCTGAGGGTTGGAGAACTCAGAGGCTGCTCAGAAAGCTGAAAGATGGAGCTTTCTTTTTTTCTTTTCTAGTTCTGCCACAGATCTTCATTTATATGACTTTGGGAAGTTGCTTACTTTTCCTGGTAATAGGGAAGGATTCCCTTTCTTACAAGAGTTGGGAGAAGGAATTATTTGCTGATTGTAAGGCCACCGTATTGTGTGATTATGAGGATGCAATTAGTTGTTAACTTACACTAAAAGAAATGCAGGAGAAAAATCGGACGATTCATGAAGTGTAAATTCACATGTGTTTGAATTCTGCCATAGATATAATGAATACACCAATGATAAGCCCTTTGCAAACTGAAATAATACAGACATAAGAATTTCTTTCAATACAATATGTTTTTGCAAGAATTCAGTCAACAGAGATTTATTTTTTTTAGAAGAATTCCTTTTCTGTAAGACAGCAGCATCATAAAATAGGCACTAGAAAAGCTTGGGAGAGAGAAATGGAGTGAGTGAAACTAAGGGCATGTGAAGAACAGCCACTATCCAGCAACAGCAGCAAAACAGTTTCAATTTTCTGGATTATTAATTCAAATTCACACGCACATGCCAGTTAAAATTAAAGGCCTTTTTTTACGGCTCTAGTTTAAATTAAAGATTATATTCTGCTCCACAAGTCTGAATTAAATAGCTTATTTTGCACACCAAGCTCTCATTTTAAAGCTAATAAAGAAAAGACATAGCATGTACGTGCAAGCTTGAGACAGGAAGGGTCTAAATTACTACACCTGTTTCACTTGGGAGCTACTTTATTAGTGTTACAAAACTTGGCTTTCAATTTGGCAGTCAGAAGCACATTTAGAACAAGCATTTCTTTGTTTTGACAGAAAGGCTATGGTAAATGAATGACGTTTGAGCGAGGTGTGAAATGTGAAGGTACAAAATTAACTGGTAAGATAATTACTGTTCTAATTCTGCATAAACAAGCGTTTTGAAAATCATTAATAGTTCAGGGAAATAATGTTAGTGATTAAATAAGGTGGTTTGCATCACTGAGCACAACTAAGCTGCTTTAATTACATTTGAAAGCAAGGGAAAGCAGCTAATTAAAATTAGCACAGGGTTCCTGAATGACCAGCATTGCATTGTTGCCCTAACCTGTTTAATTGCTTGTTTATTAATAATATGTCTTTATTTTCCCCTCTTCTGCATTTAGCAAAATTATTAAAGAAGCTAAAATGTGTAAAGAGAATCTGACTATGTATACTGATCAGGATATGCAATGCAGATATAACCCAGGGAATTACTTACAAGACGAGCCAACATCATTGAAAAGTCATAACTTTTCTTCATATTAATAATGTTTTCTTCCTGAGTCACATTCCTATGTCAATCACGTCCATGGACAAGAAAAATGATCTTTGGCACAATTGCCGAATTGCAGCCTTTTGAAGCTGCTTTATTTTAAAAATCGCTTGAATCATTAGCTAAAATATGGGTAATAAATCTAAGAGTAATCAATAATAAATTATGGAAAACATGAGCAAAAATATAATCTAAATTAAAAGAAAGCTTTATACCTTTTCGAACACAACTTGTGCTAAATTTACCCTCTGCAATAGGTAAGTCTGTTCTCAGAAAAGTCAAAACTCAGAATTCCAAGTTTTCCAGCATATTTGTCCTTCAGTTAGGGAACATCTGTATGAGACATCTGACTTTCTCTTCCTAGTCCCTCATGAGTTGTTTTAAATTGCACTTTATCAGCATAAACCTATAGGAACTAGTTGGGAGGGGTGTTCATCTACAAACCTGAAGCAAATATACAGTATAATACAATGAAGACAACTAAAAATAGAGTAAAATGCTAATATATTTTTTCATATTTAGCCATAATCAAGTCAAGTTAAAGCAGACATGATGTTTTCCACGTTGATTTAGTATTTATAGTGTACCTCTGATATGAAAGGCTCAGATGCATAATAATTTACATACATATACATTTTAAGCAGTAAAAAATCATAAAAATGTGAAGTTCTATATGGAAAGGTAGCAGATCCCTATGAAAGCAGGTTAAATCATGGGAATTATGCTTATGAAACTGATAAGCAATTAAAACAAGAAGTTAATTTTAACTTCATGAATAGTAGAGAATATTCAGCAGACAGTACATACATTATTTTATAGGTGCATATTTTTATGAACAAAGAGGAGGGTTCTGCTCTGTGTTGTAGGACAGTAAAGAAAGATCCAAGTCACAGATTTCAATGGGAATTTTCTGCTTCAAGTCTACACAAAGTATGTGATCAGCATTTTGAACCATATCATATAACAGAAAGGCTGTAGAGTGATAGTATTGGCACTGTTTAAGTGGTTGCTGTATTTGACATCCAAAGCAGAGGAAGATATCTAGTATACCTTCTTTAAACAGTGAAAGTCCTCAAGTACTTTAAGAAAAAGTCTTCCTAACTTTTAAAAATCAAACAGCTAAACAAAAGAAGTAAAGTAAGAAACGAAAAAAGAATGGGGGGAAAATCCCCACAAGATTAAACAAATGACCTAATTAAGTCTTAGAAAGAATTTCCAGTAGCATCTCATTGCCATAACAACAATCTTGCAGCATCAAAGGGATACATGACAACTTTTTTAGTAATCAATGTAGTGTATAATTAATGGTGGCGTTTCTTTGTGCTCTGGCAATGGCTAAATAAAATTTTGGTATTCTTTTTTAATTGCAAGGTTCCTTGGCCTTCTGTTAGGTCATGGTCATCACAATTATGATTAAAACCTTTCATTAACCTCTCCATAAGCTATTTCCTCAAATTAATATCTGTAAAATTGTAAAAGCCACACAACCCCCTCTATATAGAGACTAGCAAAACTTATTAGACATTATTCCCATAAGTGATGTAAATTATTTCTATTCCTATAGCCACTTTTGTTCATGAAGGGTTCTCGTAAAAGTGCTCTGGTAGATTTAAGTTGCAATGGTTTAAGATTTTACAGTCCCCAAAGTATTTATCCTGCCCCTCTTTTAGGCCTGTGCTCCAGGGTTGGGATGTATCCCATCCTGGCTGTTGTAGTCCATTGCCCATAGTATTTTCAGACTCAAAAGTAATGTGGGTCTGCGTTCATACACAGGAATATATTGCACCTCTGCTGTGAGGAGCTAACCTCACATGGATGTCTGTAATACCATGGTGAGCTTCGTACCTACATCTACCAGAGTCTTACTGTAGTTCACTCATGTCCACCCAAAACATGACTTACCCATCTACTACAAATGGGAACACATTTTCTCTTCCTTCACACATGATGCTTTTACCTTAGTTTTCCGTATATTGATATGACATGTAAATAATATTGCTAATAGAAAGTTTTAAGCTGGGTGGTAAATCAAATTGCAGAAGATGTTTTTTATTTCATGTGTCTTTTTGCTTGTTTCAGTATAACCTGAAGATGTTCTTTACTTTGGAGTGTTTGTGTTACCAAAGTATCTAAATGTGCCAAAATCTTTTAATTGTTTGACTCTGTAATACCCTGGAGTTGTAGCTGTAAGTGCTCTTAACTGTATTTCTAGAGATAATCCCACTCACTTGCCCAAGGCACAGGGGAAACAGTGATGTGAACCAGGGTCTTGTACATCCACATCTAATGATGTTCTTGCTGGGCAATGCTGTCTTCCTTCCTCTGCAAGCCTGGGCTTCTCAGTTTCCTTTTATCCTCAGTAAGTACGTGAGAGCATACTACAGCAAAAAGTCAGCTCTTTATAGGATAATTTATTCCTCTGACATGTGCTAGCACTATAAATACTTTGCAATTGAATTTTATTGATATGGAGAAAGGGCCAATCCTAAAATGTGATGAGACCCTGCAGGAGGTTTCAACTACTCAGATGTTTGCTTACAACTTAATAGAGGCAGAGAAATAAATACTTGAAGCAAGAAGATGTGACTGACTGATCTAGTGCCAGACTTGCTTTTGGCGTTTAGTGAGGTAAGCGAAGTACTTCCAGCATATACTGGAAGCCTCTGTATGGTACAACACTGCTGTTAGGTGCTTGTAGCCTCCTATTTCATGGTAGAACTGAGATTTACAGGGGAATAGGGATTTGATTGTACCTTATGTATTTATAATGCCAATTTTAAATCCAAATGAAAAATAAATAAATACCTCCTGTATTTATAAACATAAACAATTAAGGATACAAATTTGCGTTGCATCTACCCTTATTTAGCATTAATGAAGAACATGATCATCTTGTAGAACGTCACAACAAGAGAGTCACGAGAACTTAGGAGAGTGTGTTAGCTGTAAGTGTGATCTGATTAACTATGGCATTTCACTGTGTTATGGCAGTAGTGTTAAAGCAATGTGTTGAGGGAGTTTAATTGTTAAAGCTGCCATTTCTCTTGCCCCTTTGCTTCATCATGGTCACTGCAATCATGACTGAAACCTTTCATTAACCTTTCTCAATTTAATTCAGTGTTTTGGGCTAATAGCATTAAAACGTGAGATGTACAAAATGTGTGTGCCATTTTACACAATGAAATGACTCACCTCCTTGCTCTCTGTAGTTGGAGGAAAAGGTACAATACTTACTGGCTTGTTAAAAGCGTGTTTTAAGGGCATGATTTTGAGCACACTGAAGAGGCAGGCTTGCGGTGTAAGACAGTTGTGGGTTTTTTTCCCCTTTTACAACACAGATAAGCACTGAGTTTTGTGCTGATGAGGGGTATGTAACTGGTGAAACATTGTACCAGAAATACTAAGACTAGGTGAGAGATGAAAAAAAATTATTTGGAGCACAGAACATCACAAATAGGTGGAAAACCCACTTCTGATAGGGTAAGCAAGTAACTATCATCCTCATGCTGACAAATGACACAAAACACCTCAGAAAGGCAGGCTGGAGAAAGGAGAGATTAGTGAAATCCTGAATAGTGTTGGAAGGCTAGCAGGTTTTATGGTAAATAGAGCTCAAATAAACAAATATATTTCTTGTATCCACCAGTTTAGACCAATTAAATGTCAGTAGAGTTAGTGCCATCCCATGTGGTCTTCATTGCTCCTTATGGTAAAATCCTTTCTAGGTCATATAGCTGATACCTGAGTGCACCTGTCATGGAACAAAGTGTGGGCATCAATAATCTGCCACTGGCCAACTTCTGCTAGTATTCTTAACACCTTTAACCCAGATTTCAGGTCTTGCAAAGAAGTAGTAATGATTGTGCAGCAGATGATTCATCGTGAGCCAGTCAAGGGAGGTGATTGTCCTGCTCTACTCTGCACTGGTGCAACCTAAACTCCAGTACTGTGTGCAGTTTCATGTGCCAGAATATGAGAAGGATATAAAGCTCTTAAGGGAGTGTCCACGGGAGAGCTTTGAAGATGGTGAAGGGCCCAGAGGGGAAGCCATACAAGGAGTGGCTGAGGTCACTTGGCTTGTTCAGCATAAGAGAAGATTGAGGGGAGACCTCACAGAGGTATACAGCTTTCTCAGGAGGGGAAGCAGAGGGACAGGCACTGCTCTCTTCTGTCTGGTGACCAGTGACAGGACCTGAAGGAATGGCATGAAGCTGTGGGAGGGGAGGTTTAGGTTAGATATTAGGAAAAGGTTCTTCCCCCAGAGAATGGAACAGCTCCCCAGGGAAGTGGTCACAGCACCAAGCCTGACAGTGTTCCAGAAGTATTTGGACAATGCTCTCAGGCACATGGTGCAAATTCTTGAGGCTGTCCTGTGCAGGGCCAGGAGTCAATGATCCTTGTGAGTTCCTTCCAACTCAGGATATTCTATGATTCTGTTATTCTATTTGTTTCCAAGAAAAAGGAAGCAAAATTCCAGGTTTTTATATTTTGTAGTCTTCAGGAGTTTTGCCATATGTTGCAGGCTCAAACTGTAGTAGTATATGGTATATTTTGAAACAATATGGCATCTGTATTTTAAATAAATATCATCTACTTTTGATCTAGAGGCAAAAATGTACATAAATAGAATAGCTAAATGCAATCTCATTTAGTATGGTGGAGGTGATGGTGAAAGACAGGAATCTGTAAGTCTTTTGGTCATGGTGGCTAATTAATGTATATAGGTTTATGCAACATCATGTGAATTATGTGCAAATGCCCATGTTAGAACATAACTCTTTCTAACAGCCAAATGGCCTAAAGCTACCTCTGCTTCTCACAGGGCTGTATCAACCTGTGGTTTTGGGACAGTAGAAATAAGAATTAATCATAAGCATTCAGTACTAGAAAGAACAGCATGTATTCTAGGCAGAGCAGGTGAGTATGAATCATTTCTGGAAGTCTGCTGCTTAATTTGGCAACCAAGTCAATACATAGGTCTTCCTAGTCTGAGACCTAATGGCATTAAAAAAAATTCTCATCCTCTGACTCATGATCCTAATTTGTTCCTGTTGCACCTTGAGCAGAACTATCCGAGGGTGAAAACAAGTCATATCCTCATTTCAAGAAGACTTGTAAAACTGTTCACCATACATAGGCATAACAAGTTGATGCCTTGCCATTTTCACAACATAAGGTTGTGAGATTCACTTCAGACTGCGTCATCTAACAAGACAGATGAAGTGGAGAGGCTCTAATGAAACAAACATGAATGGATTTTGAGACTTTGATACTCATAACTTCCTCTTATATGAATGTGATGGGGGAAATGGAAGAACTCTGATTGACTTTACTGGGTCAGGACTTTATTCATAGGGAAAAGAATTAAATCCCCAAACATTAGGGAAACTGGCACAGCCATAACAACTGTGTCCCATTGCTACCATAACCGTGTTGCACACATCTGTGTCAGGTAAGAAATTAGCACAGACATCTGATAAAATCAATGGATTGTCACTGAATTTGGAAGGCCAAATAAAAAAATGTCCAGTTTAAAGAAATTAAAGACAATATGACGATGGTGCTTAGAATGCCAGTCAGAAGAAAAGAGCAAGCCATCATGCATTGTAAATCAATCTAAATGAACAAGTTCATCTTCTAGAAGGCACAGCAATTGCCAATACAATATGCCTAAATGACTGGAGAAAAGTTAGTGCCCTAATAACTAACATCAGTAGAAGTGCTCTAATAGGGAATCAAAGAATGAGAGAAGTACCATCCCAGCAGAGTGAATGGTAGACTTGAATGAGAAAAAATGCATGAAAAATGGTGAGTTCTTACTTAATGGAGACTACACCCAGGGAGGTGGTGCAGTCGCTGTTCCTGGAGGTGTTTAAGGAAACACTGGGTGTGGCACTTAGTGCCATGTTCTCATTGACATGGTGGTGTTAGGTCATAGGATGCACTTGATCTCAGAGGTGTTTTCCAACCTAAATGATTGTGATTCTGTCATGGATTAAGTACATAGTAAGCACAGAAACAGCAAGGACATGTTGACTGATTTGCTTACCAGAGCCTAGTTGATAATTTGCATGTTAAAATTTGAGTTACCTTTTTGTGTTTTAGATGTTAACAGTGTAGGTCTGAGTGGTGCTTTTTAATCAGTATTTTCTCTTGTCTATCGCCTAACATTTGTGCCTAAACCTACACTTTTGGAAGTTGTTGATTGAGCTCCTATATTATTAAACAATTACTAGTGATCTCTCAGAGCTGTATTGAGTTGTTTCAATTAACATCTTATATGTCAAATCCATTTGTGGTAGTCGATTTTTTTTGCCATCTGCCTACCAGTAAATGTATTTGGCCTACTAATCCATGTTAAAATTCAATGAAAAAGAAATTATTTTTAAGCATTCAACTCTTTTGGAATTTCTACTTGTTTCTGTAACAGTAGCATGAACAGCTAAATATATTTTTTCCCATAGAGCTATAATGGCACGAGGTGGACGTGTCTGTTCTGAAATCACCTGGCTTTGGGGCGTTAAGTAGGACCTTTAACATTGTTATTTGTGTTTAATTTTATATAGCATTGAATTTTTACCTTGCCCTGAGCTGTGGAAGTCAATGCTATCCTTTCCAGTGGCCACTTTTTAGCACCCCGTCCTTGACTTCATAATCGTCAAATACCAAGCTTGGAAATCTGCTTCTGGCAGAACAAGATCTCTTCATCTTTGGGGTCACGTTCCAGGCTTTTGTTCAGTCACAAGTTCAGTTTGGATTTATCTTCAGTATGTCTACTTGAATATTCAAAAAATCATCAGCTAGTCTAATTTGTTTTTTTTAAAGTCATGTAAAAGACTGATTTGCTTTGACAGGTGGATCAGAAACAGAATTGGAGCTATTTTATCTGGACCTAATTAAACAACCTTCATTACTGGCAGGTATGTGTTTGTGATGACTAGAAATTAGCTTGATTGGAATTAAAACTCAAAATATAAGGCTTTGAATTGACTTGTTTTTAAAAAATATGCAGTTTAAAAATATAGCTGTGAAGTACATTTTTAAATGTGGCAAGTGCGTGCCTAAATTTTAAATCATGCCCAATTCCACTTTGTATTTTATGTTAATGACACTTGTCACAGGTATTCATGAGGATATTGCCAACACTTATAAAATGCCACCACACTAGTTCAGAACTACAAGACTTTAATAAAACATTAGGAAACATCCTTTATTATTCTTGCAGCCACAGAAATTTGACAGTATTTTGTGTGGTACATTTGGGGTGAATTTCAGGCATGCAGGTGAGGCCAGCATGGGGCAGGTGCACTGCTTAAACCCTCAAAAAGGGGTTTAATGGGTCCTAAAGTGGTGAATATGTGTTGGTCCTGTTTTACCTTCACAGTTTTTTCCAACTCGTAAAATAAACTCTATGTCTGTTGAATTAAGGGAACATTTCTCTCACTGCCCATTGCAACTCCAGCCTGTGGAATAGATGTCACACCTCCTCAGTGTCACTTGAATGGCATGCTAAAGTCGTTAAATCCTATTATAAGTTCTGTTTGTCCTATTTGTCTTCTCCTCTGATGAATCCAGGCATAACTTTTTAGTAAAGTCTTCCAATGACCCTGACTGTTCACCCAGTCCAAATATGCTGCCTGAG
>NW_008667472.1:324165-338080 GCF_000695815.1 Acanthisitta chloris | reverse complement strand
CCTGCTGAAATACTTGAGTGCATATTGCACTGTTAAGCACTTTTATATCATAGTTTTCTATGGCTGTTCTGATTATGGAGAGTTTAAGGCAAGGCATCTTGGAAGAGATTTTTCAGAGCAATTGAATTATTGCTCTGGCTAAGTACTAAACAGCTGGTTCAACAGCCTTTGGTATGGATATGACATAGCTGTGAAGAGGAGAGTATCATGTGGAGAGGATAGTATCACAGTGAGCTAGCCAACAAAATAAATACAGCTTTCTTTCAAATAAAAATGATAGTGGAGTAATGTTATCTATGCCAAATGGAAAAAATATGTTTATCTCAGTTCATGGACCTAAAATGCTGCGAAGTGTTTTCAAAAGTCCAAATGATATTTCTGTGAGGCATTTTGCATTCTTCCCTACAGATAACAGATGTGAAAAATCCTGTATTAGAAAGGCAGCTCCTTGGGACAGGATATCTGAGGAAGTTCAAGCTATTCTGGTTATTGTCAACACTGATGTAAGAGTAGAATATTCTCCCTTTCAGCATCAGATGGTGACATCTGTAAGACAAGACCTGTGTTTTGCTAATTATACCCTTTAAACTATGTCACTAGTTTATGCAGCACTCATGCCAGTTACATGAACAGGAAATACAATATGTCCTTCTGAAGGACACAAATACATATGTGCAAGTCCTTAGGTTCTCTTTAGTTAAGGAGAGGCATTAAACATGACCATAAAATAGAATGTTAATTCTGTGAATCCAAAGTGCAGTTCTGCTGGATAAGATCAGGTCCATTTTACCAGCTTAGCGTGTAACTATTGCCAGTTTAAAAATTGGTAACATGTTTAAACTTCAGAATTTTCAAAATGTGTCTAATTTAGTGTCCCAGGATGGGAGTTCATAATAGGTGCAATATATTACATTTCAAATCAGACACAAAACCAACTAAAACATAGAAATAAATGTCCTCCTGCTTCCTCAGTCAGTGACTACACTGTCAGAATAGCCCTCAGTGAGCTGAAATTTCTGCTGTCTTTTCCACCTCTTTCCCAAGAAGAGCTTCTTACTTGTCTAAGGTGAGTGTACATATTAGTCAATCCGAAACTGTCAGGTAGGTCTGACAGATTTTTCTGTATAACTTCTTATGCTTGAAACTAGGACAAAAGGTCTTTATAGGGCTATCTGTAGAGCAGTGTATAAACTGCAAACCATTTCCCCTCAGAGAACTTTTGGACTGGGAAAGTCCATCAGTAGCAATTATCTGCGGATAAAATATCACTTCAGAACATGTTTCCTTACATAAATTAGAAATGCCAAGGGCTAAAGCACTATCACAAATGCAAAATGAGAGTAGGCAATGCAGTTCTGAAATGTGGTGATCTAGGCAAGAGCCTTGCATTTTGCTGGTGTCTCTACTGCTGGATGATCTAGGGACTTTGTGTCACCTGTGTGGTTCTATCCCCTGTTGATATAAATGGGAGGGTTACCTGCTTGCCTTTGTAATGTGCTTTGAGATCTGTATGTATTGCTCTAAGAATCATTTTCACATAATGCCACTAAGAAGCAACAAGGCTTACTCTGGAATGAACATTTCTTCCATAGTTTATTGGAAAGTTAACGTGCTTACACATCCTTGCTGGGATGTGAAGAAAGATGTTTCACATAACATTATGCTAGGTTGATGTACAAGCTTGGTCTTTGTATAGTCACAAACACCCATTAGCAAAACTCCTGTGCCTTAATTGTATTCTCTGGTTAGCACCTCTGAACCTTACTCAGTAGTGGCTTGTGCACTAGTTAACAGGGAATTCATTTACAAAGAGAAGCGAAACAAACAAACGAAGAGTGAAACTATCATTAGTTTCATCCCTCAGATGCTTCTTTTCCCATATGCATCTGGCTAACTGTACCAGGCTATGATCAATGTGCAGGCCATGAAAACAGACAAAACCAGCTGAAAAAGCAACCTTGTGCCTCTTTAAGAAAAAGGAAAAACTTTCCAATTGATTTAGTGCTTCATAAATTAGCCTAGGGACAGCTTTAAATTGTGCTCTTATTATGCATACAGGATTCTACTCACCTAATAATTTTGCTATTCAATAAAAAAAAAAGCTGTTTTGAATAGCAACCAAACATGCCATAAAAATACACTATCCACATTCTGCAAAGAGTGAAAATGTAAATGAATGGATTGAAAATGTCCCCAATATGATTTCTTTCTTGTTGACTTTCCAATTTAATTTTTCATGGGGAAAAAGATGTACTGGGAAATAGAATGCATGATCTACAAGTAGGAGTTTAGGAAGTCATTATATACCCATTAGTTATGTGCATTTATTAAATCTGTCTGGTAAAATTAAGGGAGCTAAAATTTTATGTATTTATTTCTATCTAGTATACCTTGTATATCTCGTATGCCAGTCAGCATTTAAGATAAGCAAATTAACTGATCATATCAGAGAACAGAAGCCTTGAACTGGGAAAGATACCCAGTGCAGAAACTCTCCTGAGATTCTGTAGTTGTGGTCCCTGGGAGAGTTTGGGATACTATTCATTTTCATGTAATGATCAAAGTCTTTTATTGCTATCTTTAAAAAACCATAGGAAGTATAAACAACCAATTTCTCAGCATTTTAATTTGAGCTCTAGGAAATCCTTCAGGCTGCCCTGGAAAGGGGCACTGAATCTGTCTGTAGTTAAGAGGTTTTGGCCAGTGCATGGTCCTAAGGGCCTTTACTGTGGCTATAAGACCAATTATTCATCCCTAAGGCCCACAGTGGTGAGAATATTTATTTACTTAGATACTATCTTAATCAAAGCAAAGCCAGAACTCCTTAGACTGCATATCTTGGCCTGAGTCTATCCAGTAAGGGCCCTAGGGTTTTTAGTAAGTACCCAAAACCCTCTTACATTAACTAGTTCTCCCAGTTTAAACTTACTGATATTCATGGAAGATGCCAGGATTTGCATCTTAAATTTTTACTGGTCAGAAAAGTAATATAAATAGACGGAAGGAATAATAGATTTTTATTTTATCCCTTTCCCATAGGAAAGGGGATTGGAGACTTTTGCCACTAATACTCTTTGCTTTCAGTGTATCTGCTTTCTATTGTAGTAGCATCCAAATGAGCACAAGGAAAGGGAAAGCACACTATGTGGTTCACTCTGACATGGTGAAATATAAACTCAGTAGGGTTAGAACTAAATTTTCTTTTAAAAGAATGCTCCAAAAATCCTAGGTGTAGATGCCTCAGTCTTGCTTTGGTCTACAGATTTGGTGAAAGGGCTTTCTGGGTATAAATGTGAATGACTTGATCTGGAATGAAAGAATCAGTGAGGTCACAGAGATTACAGTGCAGACTCTGTCAGACACTGTCACTTCCAGGCCTCTGTCCCTGCAGGCTAGAAAGAACCAAATGAAGGTGCCCATGATAAAGGAGGTTGATGTCATAACAGCATGGAGCTATTGCCAAAGTTGGAAACAGTCCCCAAATATTTCACATATTCCAGTAGGAATAAAATGTTTATAGTCTTTCTGGTGTGTGTTATCAGCTGCAGTAAGGATCTGGTTCAAAAACCAGAGTTCCCGTGGAAATTAGCAAACCCATCAATCCGAGCCTCTGCTAAATAAACAGGGCAAAGAACACAAAATTCTTTAAAAGAATCCTTGAAAGAAAGAAATTTTACTTTTGTCAGAGACAGCTTTAGTTTATATAAATAGTAGATTGAAAAACTATCCCATAGTCCCAGAAGTGCATTCTTTGGTCTTTTGCATTTTTTTTAAAGGTGCCTCTGTAGAAGGAGAAGATAGCAAATGATCAACAAATTATTGTTGATACCCTGTTTCCTGCACACCCTTCCCTTCCTTTTGTGTATTTCTTGTGCTGTCCATCTGTGATTGATTAAGGCAAGAAATTTACAAGTGAAGTTTCAACCCTGGTTTGTAGGTTTTATATCTTGTAAAGGAAAGTGTTCCCTGTCCTTTCCATCTGCATTCCTTAAGCTTCAATACATCTCTGGGGTGCCACTGCTTTTGGTTGGGATGGCCAGTCTAGGTATGCAGCTGATAGCTTTGCTCTTGTTATGCAGAGTGTGTCTTGCTGTAGTTGCTGCTCCTTCTATGTCTCCCTCCTGGTGCTGCAAACTGCTGTGTTCATATACCTTGTGCCCCCAGTAAATGACTGCTGTGTGGGCATGGGCAGAATGATACAGGGGAAACTTAATGTGTAATAGTGAATAATTGGGTTTCTTAGGGGTTGTTCTGGCTCCCACCCTGCAGACATCCTCCCTCTTTCTCCATCCCAAAGAATATTTAAGCAGTTTTAACAGAGTAGAGCAGCCTCAATGAGCAGTACTGACAAAGACTTGCCTCTGAGGATCTTATATTGCCTGGAAGAAGGGAGACCTAAGTTCAGTCATTGCTCCAAGTCACACAGGAGAATCAACAGCATGTCCTGAGTATTACAGCAATGGCTAGATTTACCAGGCTGAGTGGCAGAACACAGCACCTCCAGCTCTCTGTTCTCTGTGGGTTTGGCAGTGCTGTACAGACAGCTATCTGACCAACTCTGCTGAGGTGATGGACAGGTGTCTAATTTTTGAAGGCTGTCAGGTCTAGGTGTGTATCAGTCACCAAGCTGCTTCACATGGTCATGTTTAAGCAGTTTCCAGCCTTGCTACCAGGAGAAATTCAGGGGCCATTGTGAAGGTATTGCAACAAAATGGTGATTTAAGCATCCATTGGTGCTTAGAGAATGAATTTAAGCATCTAACACACTTTTGCCCTCAAAGTGTGATGGCAATAAAGAAGTAAGAGCTTCCTGGTTTTACCTGATGCCTACTTGGCAGAAAACACTGAAATGCTCCTCAAGAGGTATCATCACTAAGAGATACAGAATTCTAAGAAATAAAATTTTCCTGCTTCCACCCATTTTTTGTAATCTCTAAGCTGAATATAAGACGTAGACCAAAGGATTTCTCTGTATTAATTCCTCCTTCAAGTCCTATAGCTGTGGCAAAGCTAGAAGTATTTTAGGATGACATGCAAGCCACAGTCCCTCTTTGCTCTGAGTGACCATCACTGTGATGCTCAGTTACCAGAGGGAAAGAAAACAGGATTCTGATGATATAAATTCTGTCTGAAATGAAGGACTCTGCTGAAGGTACAGTTAGCTATATGCATTAGGTGTACAGTGATATTTTTCAGATGTGGAATACAGTTAAAAAACCAAAAACATTTATGAGAGTTTTCCAAAGATAAATGACTATTTAGCAAACAAAGTTACAAAAAGAAGGTCTCCTGCTATTGTTTAGACATATGACTCATTGCTGGCACCCATTTTCCCTGGGGTAACAGGAATCAGAGAATTCAGAAAGCTCCTTGGAGTACGACATAAATTACTTCATATATAGTGACATGACCTCCTGAAGCAGCAGTCTGAGCTGCAAAGTGTCTTGTAGCTCTTTTTTTTTTTTTTTTTCCCTGCCAGAGCATCAGAATTAACTCTTCTAAAATTCAATAAAAAGCAGGTAAGGAAAAAGAAAAAGGAAAGAAAAGGGGAAAGGTATGAATTTCTGCAGTTGTGAGAATAAACCCCAACAGATAGCAGTGAATTTTACCTTTTCTGTGTAGAAGGCAATTAGATCTTTTGATTAGAGAAACACAAAAGAGATTCTCTGGGCAGAGATGGTGTGAGGTAAGTACATACGGTGTGAAGCCTGTGGTTGGAGCTTCAGGGGTGCCAGAGCAGCATTCAGAGACTTTTGCAGTAAAGTATTTGATGTTATTCAGTCACTGACTAATACATAATGACTCCCAAGGCACGATGAATATTAGCTCTGTTTGCTGCAGTTCATTGGACTAGTTCTGAGAGAACTTTTCATGTGATGGTTTGAAAGTCTGCCTGTGTAGACATAACTAAACTGAAAAATAATCATTTTTTCCATTTGGTGCAAGTATAGCTCTGGTGTTGAATGTTGAACAAGTCCACCTCCACCACCACATGTAACTAATTTGCATCTCAAATACCTGACTAAGTCTTTGCAGGTAATTGGTAGATGGGTAATCTGCCTATTAATTTCTTCATTTCTAGCCAGTCTCTAGTTAATAATCAATAGTCTTCTTTCCTAATGAAGAAATGGCCTTGACATCCTGGCCTTTGTGCAGTGTTAAAATAACATTGATCGTTATCATTATCATATGTCCTTGATATACTGTGTAAGGGCAAGGATATCAGTCTTACAGTACAGGGGCACTTAATAAGCTGGGATAAATAATTGTGATTGGTCAAAGAAGTATTCACGGTTTTCTGGGCAAAGATGTGTGGGAGAGAATTAATAAAATGTTGTATATTAGTTCTATCTCCAAATCTAAATGGAAGACAATCTCCCCAAAGATATATGAAAGATACACAAAGACATATGAAAGCACTCTATATCACAGAGTCAAGCTGGAGACAGGGTTATGTTTCTCCTCATTGGATTGGCCATCTCCAAAGAAAAGATCTTTCTCACTCTGTAGCTGGATACTCCCACTGGTCATTTCTCCTTTCTGTGAGTAGGGTGAACCCTTACCAGTTTTAGTGAGGGAGGAAGTCTGTGGCTAACACATCAAATTTAGTAACTCAGTTTTCATTTTTTCATCTTTTCTGTTAGTCTCCTCCCACTATTAGTAGAGCTTCAAAACTTTTGTGCATTGCAAGAGGCCCTTTATTCCTGAGAGAAATCAAAATATTAATTGTGTCCTCTTGGATTCTGTAAGTAGAACTTGAGGACCATTTTTCATCAGTGACATACTACAGACCAGAGCACGATCTATATTTGGATCTTTTGACTAAGGTACAATGTCTAATTTAAAAAATAATGGTATTGTAGATCTTATTTTACTATTCTTCCATAATAATAAGATCTTTTCTTTTCCTTCCAGAATTTATACTCTGCTATTAAATAAGGAAAATCTTTGGTAAAGTAGGTGTAAAATTACATCACTGTCAAACCATTATTTAAAAAAGAAAAAAAATCAGGGTCCTGTGCTAAGATTAAAAATCAGAAATGAGTTACATATAAAAGGTCTACTGCAGGATGATGGTACCCACTGGCAAGTCTTCCACAGCAAGCTACAGAAACCTTGAGTCTGTTTGGCGTTGCAGATTTGGTTATAGTTGACAGTTTTGTGTTTTGAATGTCAGTTTCCAAAGCAAGGTTTGTGCAAAGGGCATTAAAGCATTTTGTATGTGTGCTGAGTTAGCTATAGCCTGCATATGTGTCTGTATATACATGTCTCTACATACATGTGGTGCTACCCTGCAGAAAAGAACTACAGTAGCTGTAAGATATGTTCCTTAAATATTTTAGAAAAGTATCTTATAGAAGTTTGTATGCTGGGAAGTGTTTAATGTTAAAGATACTGGAGCCTCTTCCAGCAAAGGGTGTTTTGGTTTTTGAAAGTGAATAAATAATGAGACTCTTAGCACTTGGTTCTGAGTCTTCTCAGTACTATTTGTGAGGGGAGTGAGAGCAGCTATTATTATCTTTATAAATATTTGGCACTGCATGGCCTTGATATGCAATTGTGTCTGTTCAAAGAATGTCTAGCGAACAAAGGAACTGGTCTCAGGGCATGAATGTTATCCTGAAGCAACTAAAGGATACAAGCCTTGTCACTTCTTGTCTCATTTTCATTAAGAAAATCATGTGGTTTAGCTTTAGGGGGGTGGTGATGAGCCAGCCATGTGACTAGAGGCAGGTGGCCATCTTAAAGCAGCTCTTGTCCCTAGTAGAAATAAGAAATAAAAGGAAGGGATGGGGAGAGTGGGGGGGAAGTGGGGGAGGTGTTCAGCTCCATAAAATGTTCACTCACTGGGCTGCCACGAAGTAAATATTTTTACAAATATATTATTTACTACAAGGGAAGCTTTTCCCAGAGAAGGCAGATAAATGTGCTTGCTATGGGAGCTTTATGGCCACTACAGGCCCAACTGTCATTCCTTCGGTACTTCCTGTCAGTCTGACTAAACTCTGTCATCCTTCAACCCAGTTTAAATTAACAGGTAATTTGTAAATGTCACTTCAGGTTAGGCCGCTCATTTTGTTTCTACTCTACCAATGCAAAGTCTAGGACTAATTTTTCTTGTCTTCTTTTAATAGGATTTTCATTTATAAATAGAATTATGTTCTGAAAATAAATTACAGTAAGTGATGCACAGAACTGGTAGCAGCAGCACTTTCATAGAATTTCAAGCACCTACATCAGAAGAGATTAATAAAAACACTTCAAAGGCTAAATTCTATTTAAGCAGAAGACAGCTTTTGGTTAATATTTAATCTGAGTAACTGAGATCTTGGTTGAAAATATAATTTTTTAATATCTAAATTAATTTGCAAAACAAAACCATTAATTTTGCCTGAGAGCTTTCATAATGCAAAAGTTTCAGTAATTTATTTGGAAAAAAAAAGATAATTCTGTAGTAAAAGTCCCTATTTTAATATGGAATTTATTTCTAATGCAATATATTATATTTGATCAGCAATACTGCTTTAAGTCTATACTTTTTTTAATGATTGCTAATGTGCTGTATTGAATAAGAAAAGGAATCAGACTTTTCATGAGAGTTTTTAATTTGTAAAAGAAATTGTCTCTAGGTTCAGTTTTGACAAATAAACATCACCCATTTCTTTAAAGGTAGTATATAAGTGAAAAAAAGTACAATTTCACTATAATATATGCATGCATGATGGGAGGTGGTATAATACGTTTCATTGACCTGGTTTTTGGAGTGTTGTAGTTGCAGCATATGCTTTGCTTGTTCACCTCCTGGCAATGTCATACCCAAGTGAGCTGGGGGAGCTCTTTGCAAGGTGAGACCTCTGTACCTTCCTTCTGCTTTCTTCTTTGGCTCTCACCCCTCAAGGAAACCTTGCATCTTTCCTGCAGAGAGGGAGACTCAGTTCATGTGTATAAGGGAATCTCAACACCTTCTGGTCCTTGTTAAAGTTTTCTAGCTTTGGGCAGAGGTTTGACTGTCTCCTCATAGCAAAAGGCATTGTCTAATCCCCTCTTTTGGCTTCAGTACTAGCCAAATTCAGCTGTGGGGAGTGCAGGCCAAAATCCAGTTCTTTTCTTCCATTAACCTCACTCCATGTTCATTTTATGCTCTTCTGCTGTCATCTCATTCACTTCTTTTCTGCAGTCTTGCAGTATTTTTCCTCTCATCCTTTACATTAAAGCATTTATATAGATTTTTGTGACCCTTTTTATTCTTGTTGATTATGTTTCTGATTTCTTCCAGCAAGTACCCAGAAGTGTTCTGCGATAGTTGCACAGATGTTTTGTAGGAGTTAGATAACAGTCAGGGTATCTGTAAGACAAAGGTGCATAGTGAAGTAAAGCAAAGATTCTTCTCAGTGACATGGTGAGTAGAGTTCAAGAACCATAGCAAGAGTCTTGGCACTGAGCCACCAGTGATGAGTGATTACATTGGCTGCTGCTCTGGTAATTAGTATATAAGGGTTATCAAGATGGGAGATTGCAATATAATGTGGCACAACTTGACTAACTCTACCTTAAACAGTTGAATCCTTTAAGTTGCTTCAATGCAACTGTACTTTAAGCACTCAGACAACATCTATATTATTTAAAATCTCGTATCTGGATCCTAGATAAACCTGTAAGCCCATCGTAAATTTATTTAGGCTGTTATTGTAAAGCCTACTTCAGGTGTTTTAAAAATTATAGATTTTAGTGACATTAGCAGTATCAGAATCCAGTATCAAATGCTGAAAAAGCAATTTTGTCTTGTATTAATACTGACCTATTATCAGAAACATAACTTTTCTGTGTAAATATTGTTTTGTTTAAACATTAAAGAGCTTATTTTATTCTGAATATTAAATTAGCATTAATGCAAGAGGACTCTAGGACTTGAAAAGAGAGCCCTGGTGTATTAAATGCTAACTGAAATTCCTCCACCCTGATTCATGACAATTAGTGGGAATGCATGTCTTGTTGGAATGTCACTCTTTTTTCTTGTGCTTTAGTGGATTTTAGCTGTAAAAACAGCATCAGTCCAATTTTCCACATAGCTTAACAGGTTTTCACAAACTGATCAACTCAGACTTGTTATATTTTCCCACTGCATAACATTTGCCACATTTTGTGGTGAAGCAGAAGTAAGTGTGGATCTTCTCTGTATGGCTAAAGTGAATCAATACAAGGGAGAATGATGAAACTTAGGAAACTGACCTTTATGTGAACCAACTGCTGGTGTTCATGAAATTCGAACTAAGACTCAGTTTTAGGAAGACTGTGAAAGAGCTAATATTCTGAAATGCTGACAAAAAGGAATCCACTGTGAAATGAATGCCTGTCTGCCTGTCTGACCATCAAAATTAAAGCAGAGAAGTAGAAATTTATTGCCACCTGTCCCAGAGACAAATATGCGAGATAGATGTGCACTGCTTTCTCCAGGATGACATCTGGAGGAGTGTGGTGGGTTGACCTTGGCTGAATGCCAGGTGCCCTCCAAGCTGCTCTATCACTCCCCTCCTCAGCAGGACAGGGTAGGGGGAGAAAATAAGATGGAAAAAAACCCTCCTGTGTCAAGATAAAGGCAGTTTAATAAAGCAAAAGAAGGGCCATGTGTGGAAGCAGAGGAAAACAAAAGATTTATTCTCGACTTCCCATCAGCAGGTGATGTCCAGCCATTTCCCAGGAAGAAGGGCTTCAGTACACAAAGTGGTTGCTCAGGAAGACAAATGTCATAATAATGAATGCCCCTTCTCCACCTGCTCTTTCTCTTAGCTTTCATTGCCTTTACTGCTGAGCAGGCCTCATATGGTATGGAATATCCCTTTGGGCAATTTGGGTCAGCTGTCCTGGCTATGTCCACTGCCAAGATCTTACCCAGCCCCAGCCTACTAGTGGGGTGGGAATGTGGGAGAGACAGCTTCTCTGCTGTGCCAGGACTGCTCAGCAGTAGCAAAACCACTGGTTATCAACATCTTTCTAGCCACCAATACACAGCACAGCACTTTGAGGACTTCCGTGGGGAAAATTAGCTCCATATCCACCAGACCCAACACAAGGAGCACTTATTGGCTACCAAAGTTGCAAAAAATACTGCTCTGTCATTTGCCCTCCTTGCACTTAAATAGAGATTCTTTCAGCAATTAACTGAGCAGAACTTAGGGTGATTCTGTGAGGTGTTTGTGCTCACTCTACATCAGAAATTCACAGAAGGAAAAGTAAAATCATATTTCTCTTTTAATCAGAATATTTTTTACCACTTTTGTTTCACTTCTAGTTTGCCTGACAAAGTATATGTATGTCCTTAACATTTATGAGGGAGAAAGCTTTACAGAGGTCTATGTGTGAGGCCATTCCAAAGGTCATTACTAGGACACAGCAGCCCCTGGATGTAGTTCCCACTATTTCTAAATGTCCACCAATATTAAATCTTTGTTAGCCTCAATACTCCATTTTATAGAAAGGAGATTAAGTGAAAATTCCAAATATTTTCTCAATAATTTTGTTAATTTAATGTATTACCCTTTTTTAATTTCTGAATTTTTCTTTCTATGGTAAATTGTCTAGGTTGATAGATCTTAATGCAGATGTGACTGTTGCCAAGAATCACATCAGGCAACCTGGCAGGTGTTTGTACATGTGGTTCACTTTTTCAACACTGTATCACACTTTATCAGTTGCATTTTGTTGATCAGCTCTTGACTAAGTGCTAGAGATGAAGGTGGTGTTTTTACCTACGAAGTAATAAGACATTCACTATCCCAACTTCTGTCTGGCTGTATCCTGGTGGGAGATAGAGGGGCACATTGCATTCAGGTAATGATATCTGTGCTAATCAAAGGCTGTAATATCTGAATTTGGGATTTTTGAAGTGCAGCATTAAACAATGTGTTTTAGTGATTATTTCTAAAACCCTTCTATATGACATATCAGTCTTTTAGATATAAAATTAGCAGTATTTTAGTTTCATCTCATGCTTCAGAGTATGTACCCAGTTTTCCAACACTGATCTTTAGTTCTTCAGTTGCTGGGGTTCGTACAGAATCCTTCTGGGCTGTTTTGAAACATGCTTGAAAGGAGCAGTGATTCCACACTAAGTAAAACATAGGCTGAGATTCTCTCAAGTTTGCTATCTAGTTTCAGGGAGATTTGAAATGTTATGTTTAGCAAATAGCTAACAGTTGAGACAGATGAGGGCAATCTTCCTCAAAGCTGCTGCGTTAGACTGAGACAAGACTACATCCGTGTACAAATGAAAAGTTTATCTTTGCAAGCAGGAACGCTATAGTTTGAGTATTTTTCAATTAAAAGTTGGATTCCATAGTGCATTGAATCTGTCACAGTGAAAAATGTAGGCTGATTGTTAATAATACTACTCTATAATTATTGCTATTATACAGTCCAGGTACCTCATGAGGGCAGGAGCCCCTGATTCTATTTGGTTTAGTACAGACCACAGGAGAAGCAATTCCTAAGCTGTAAGGTTGGTAAGCTAAGTATAAGACTCATGCAAGTAGATTCAAGAAGCTTTTCTGTTGTGGCTGTTGGTGTTGCTGAAAGTAATCTGTCACAGTGAGAGCTGCCCCCTTTCAGCCCTACACTGCATGCTTATTCTCTCGTTTTGACATGTTTTAGGTGCTGGATGGCTAAGACTGAGCTTGCTTATTAAAGAAGGTGTTTTTGAAATATTAAAAAAGAAACTTTAAAAATATGTTCTTTATAGAGAGTTTAATAAAAAAAATTTCAACACAAGATTATTAAAATATATTACCTTCTTTAAAACAGAGAATTAAAAAAAACCTCCACAAAGTACTTCTAATGTAATTTTAGAGTGAAATAATTACTTGGAAGTGCCTGTGGTACAAGGTTCAGCACCTTTTTCCCAGGAATATATAATTATGAATTGAAGAGAACAAGAAATTGGTGTAGACAGGTGCTCTCCCACAGCATCATCCCCCTTGGTGGACTGATGACAAGTGAATGCTTGTAATGGGAGACAAAATACAAGTTTAAATGTTTCTTCTCTGACCAGATGACCCATAAAGGTGTGAAAATACCTATCTTTGTCCATCCATCTATTTGCAAGAGACACACAGTTGAAACTCTTTCTGTATTGGCCACAACCTAGACAGCAAGTGCCCATTATAAGACCCCTTTCAGATGCTAGTTGAAATAGATTGAATAATTCTATTTTGTTTCAGAATTTTGCTGAATGTGTTCTGTGGGTCAAGAGAATAAATTGAGAGGGAACACAGTGCTCTGTCTGTATTCATTACTTTATATTATTGTCTTACTAAGAATTGCTGGAGCTCCTATGGAAGGAGCAAGGACTTGCCATTGAGCAGCAGTGATAAGCATGTCAGGGCATGGCCTTCACTGTTGTCATGAAGGAAGCATGAAAGTTTAGCTGCTGTGAAAAATCCAGTCAGTTTTTGCATGTTTGCTTCAGGGACAGTTGTTAAAGTTCAGCAGCTAAATTTGTCAAATTTTGATTTTCTTTTTAAATTTCTTTTTCTTCTGTGGCAAGATTTAATCTCCTTCTAGAGAGCACCAATATTCCTTCCTTCCTTCCCAGAGCTGCTGAAGCAGAGCAGACTTTTCCTGCAGTGATGCTGACAGCACCAAAACATGGGCACTTGAACACCAAAACTGAGAGTGAGAATAAACCATTCTGTTATCTCAGTGACCTTCTGCTGTATCCTGACTCACCACTTCATTTCAATATGAAGAGGGTAGAAAATGTAAGTTGATAAGTTGTGTATGGGAACAGGGAGAAAATGATAGGAAAAGAGTGGAATGTTGAGGCTGGGGTGAGGAACAGTAAATACAAGAAAGATTCCCACTAGGTAAGGACAGAAAATGCAGATCAGTTAAGGAGGCTGGTGATTGAATGTTGTCCTGG